>NC_138033.1:53088215-53175715 GCF_964106645.2 Podarcis pityusensis | reverse complement strand
AAAAGCTGCCTTCTTTCTTTGTAACTTGAGTGATCCAGGGCAGTATACAATGATTTTTGTCTTTTGCTTGTACTAGGTCTAAACTTCCAAAAGCTCTGCAGTAAGCCACATTTACTAGGAACCTTTTAATAAAAGCTCATTGCAATTGAGTGGTAAGCACAATAAGGGCACACTCTAAAGTTGCTTCAGATGGAAATAGAGACCATGATAGGTGCAGAATGCTATGATGTGAGAGAAAACCAGTGGTGGCAACTGGACAATTGAGGAATAGTTTGATAACTCCCCACCCAGTTACTATCTACCATTGGATGCGAGAAAACCACACTTTTAAATTATCATATATGCTGCTAGTTGTATAGTGATATTCCATAGAAATCAGTGCATGTTCAATGTGAAATGCAGTGATTTGGATCAGTGAAACTCAGGTTCAAATCCTCATTGATCCATGCAGCTCATTAGGTGAACTTGGGCCAGTCACACTTTCTTAGCCTAACCTACTTTAGAGGGTCATTGTGATAATAGTAATAATAATAATAATAATAATAATAATAATAATAATAATATATGGAAAACACCTATTCTGACAAATGTTCATTGATGTGCTGCACTCCAGATGTCATTGGACTGCCACTCCTTTCATGCATGCCCATTGGCCAAGCTAGATGGAGCTGATGGGAGTTGGAGTTCAACAGCATCTGGAGAGCACAATTTTGGCTACCCCTGATGTACACGATACTGAGCTTCCTGGAGGTGAGCAGGATAAAAAAAAGTCATAAATAGATATGAAGCAATTTTAAGGTAAAGGTAAAGGTACCCCTGACTGCTAGGTCCAGTCGCGGATGACTCTGGGGTTGTGCGCTCATCTCGCTCTATTGGCTGAGGGAGCCGGCGTTTGTCCACAGACAGCTTCCGGGTCATGTGGCCAGTGTGATTAAGCCGCTTCTGGTGAACCAGAGCAGTGCACAGAAACACCGTTTACCTTCCCGCCGGAGCGGTACCTATTTATCTACTTGCACTTGACGTGCTTTTGAACTGCTAGGTGGACAGGAGCTGGGACCGAGCAACGGGAGCTCACCCCTTCACGGAGATTCGAACTGCTGACCTTCTGATCGGCAAGCCCTAGGCTCTGTGGTTTAGACCACAGCACCACCCGCATCCCTGAAGCAATATTATGTAATGCTTATTGTGCAAATTGTGTGTGCGTTTATGTGTGTTCAGGCCTGGTTTCAGCAATGAAACAACCATGGTGACTTTGTTGTTTGGTTGTTGGCTTGTGTTGTGAAAGAAACTGGAGAAGTATAACCCTGTTGATACTCCTAGATTTCTCAGCAGCTTTTGATAACATCAGCCATGACGAACTCCTAGTACAGCTAGGAGTGAGAGACCTTTATAATGCAGTGGTTCTGCTTCTGGTTGCAGGACCAGTTTCAGAGTTAAACACTGGGGGACTCTTCTTTGGCTCCCATGGTGACGGTTTCTGCAGGGTTCTGTCCTATCCTCATGCTTTTTAACATGTATATGAAGCTGCTTGGAGAGGTCATCCAAGGATTTGGGGGAGATATTGTACTGATGCTCAAACCTAGCTCCAACTCTCCATTCCATCTGAATCATGTGGACCTGTGGAGGCAATGGACTTGGGTCTGGAAGCAGTCATGGGCTAGATGAGGGCCAGTACAAGAAAACTGAATCCCAACAAGATGGAGATTGTCTTCATAGGTGGTTCCTATGGTCAGGTATCGGGGAGGCAACTGTCCTGAATGGGATAGTACTCCCTTTGAAGGAGAGGATGAATAGCTTCGTGGTATTCCTAGATCTAGCAATGTCACTGACAGCCCATGTGGCCACAATGACTAAAAGTGACTATTCCCAGCAATAACTGTTTGCCAGGGACAGCAATTCCAGGGATAGCCTTTCCACAGTGATCCATTCCTAGTAACCTCATTTCTAGGGGTTTCTCTGTCATTGCACTCTGTTTATGGAACATGAAAAGAAAAATGACCAATAATGATCAAAAGGATGGAGCGAATAAAGGTTGCAGCCTTTGGATCTTTTTAGTTTAAATAAAAAGTAAGTGGTGACATGACAGAAGTTTATAAAATTATGCAAGGCATGGAGAAGGTGAATAGAGTAAAGTTTCTCTCTCTCTCATTACACTAGAACTTGTGGACATTCAATGAAGATGAATGTTGGAAGATTCAGGCAGATAAACTATGAAATTCACTCCCTAAGGAGGCAGCAATGGCTACCAACCTAGATGGCTTTAAAAGAGGATTTGGCATTTGAAGGTAAGCCAGAAGGGAACCAGCTTGATATTGCAGGGCAAACAATACCAGCTAGTATCCACTCACCCACTCTAAATTCGAAACAGAGTGAGAGGAGCACGACAAACTCAGAAAAAGGCTTATCAGGTGCCCCCTCCTCCCAATTCAGTCATCCCACACACAGGCCTCTGGCCAGATGAGTCCAGATAAATATGGTTTTGTGACAGGTTTTAGCTAGCAAATATTTTGATGTACCTCTTTTGGGTAAACACTTCAGGGTATTCAATTAAGTTTTATTCAGAGTAGACCCACTGGAATGAACGACGGTGGCTAAGATTAGGGTCATTAATTTCAGCTGCTCTACTCTGAGTAAAACATAGTTGACTGCCCCCTTATGAAACTTTGCAAAGCCCTTTGGCTGTACGCAATCACACATATTACCCGTAAATTTGAAGCAGAATTATATTTTGGATCAAGGTATCATTTGCTTCTTCCTGTCTTCTGCTTACCCTTTGTTTCAATGATTTCTTTTTCTGCATTTGGTTAATGTTGATCTTTTATTTTCCAAGAAGCAGCCCATTTTTGTTCAGCTGATTCACTTCTGATTTGTTTTCCCTAGCTTGCTTTGTCCATGTGGATGGCTGGGGAAGGGATGTAGCTCATTGGCTGAACAGCTGCTTTGCATGAAGAAGGTCCATGTTTCAATCCCCAGCATCTCTAGATAGACTCCCACCTGGAACTCTGGACAGCCACTGCCAGTCAGAATGGACAATACTGAGCTAGCTAGACCAATGGTCTGGCTTGGTATAAGGCAGTTTTGTACATCCCTGTTGATGAGAGATTTCTTTGCTATCAGTGGGCAGACAAAATAGCCATTTTACAAATGAGAATAGGATGAAAATGCTCTTGTTCACTCCTTCTTCCCATTAGACATTGCTGTACTAGTACTAGTCCAGCTGCTGTATTACGTACCCTGCAGTTGCCTGAAAACTAAGAAGGTGTTTGTTTTTTTCAGTCAAATATACACTGTAAAAGGTGTGATTGCCCTACTACTCTATTATCATTCACAGTTCAAAATAAGCCTCACCAGTGTGTGAAATGACACTGTGTGGTGCCTTCTTTGAGATGAAACACAACGCCTCTGCATGAAGAACAAAATGCATCCACCAGCCTCTTAGATTTAACTTCTGTAGACTGAAATCTGAAGCATGACCATTCTGACAACTCACCCTAGCAATGCTGTATTGTTCAAAGACAATAAAATCACACTCCCTGTATCCAATATTTAGGTGTGAGCTGCATCCTTCTTCCCTGCACAAAAGCGGAGTATGGACAGGCTCTGGAAAAACCCCAAGGTTTCTGAAAATACAAAATATTTAGAAGAAAACTGCAGTGAGGACTGAGTCAAAAAACAGGGAGAGGGAATGGAATGGTGTATCCTAGGGTAGGTCATGGCTGGCTGGTAGGCTGGAATGATAAACTAGAGCATTTCACTTTTCACCATTTTATTGTGGGTGCCACAAGTAGTGGAAACAAATACAGTTGGTGACTTTTCGAGGAATCAGAAAATGGGGTAATCAATAGTAAATAGGGTCAACTGGAGTGAGGGATGAGCAAATCTATTGATTTCAGTTTCTCTCAATTTCACTTTTTTGCAAGTCTTAACTTCAGTTTTCCACATCACTTGGAGATTTTTTTAAATTAAAAATGTTCTCCTGAAATTTCATCAACATTTTAGTGTGAATTTCTCTTAATATTCATGTTTATATTCAATTTTCACTAATATGCATATTTTTGCCAAGCAATTTCTTTTAAGACAATGCATTGTTGTATGTTTTCTCACTAATAGATTTTAGCCTAGTATATGCATTTTTTTTGTTTGCATTATTTGGTTGGAGAACTGCACTGCAAAATCCAGAGAAGTGTGAATTTCAAAGGGTGACTGCATTTCAGTTCTTGTATTGTTTCAGAAAGTGTGAATTAGGTTGGCTTGTCTTTAAATATGAACTGAATCAAATTTAGCTCCCATGCCTAGCTGAAGCATTGAACTGCATCATTTGGTATAGCATCATCTAAGACGATGCAATAACGTTACCTCCGCTGTTATCAAGCTGCCTTCAGTATTTGCCGGTGTTAAATTATAAACATAAGCAAGAGTGTATTAGCCTCACTGATAAAATAACACAGTTGAAAGCAGGGTAACACAGCTTATTTGTCAGAAATTAAGACTACTGATGCCACACAAATACCTCCATGCTCAGGTCTTTGAAATAGCTATGTAAATCCAGATGATTTGATGACCATTTTTAATTAATAGCCCCTTTTCCATGGATCCAAATTTGCTTTCACATCCTCCATAGCAACAAAGAATTCTAACATTTGGAATACTTTGTGGGCATTGCTTTTGCCTTCGTCCAGTATTGTTATTGAAGACTGAAGTGCCTGATTAGAAGCCAATGAATACTGAGATTTATAAACAGCATGGAGCAATGGCAAGTGCTGACCAGATATCCCACTGTGCTAGGCCTCATAGTGAAAAGGTAAAATCAGTGTCTCTTTTCCCAACCTGCACAGGGAAAATGACATATTTCCCCCCTGTGCAATTTGGAAAAAAGCACCATTGCATTGGAGCCTATGACTTCCATACAGGTAAAATTCAGAAATTCAGAGAATGGTGCCTAAGTGCATGCAGAGCAACAAGGTCAAAAGTGTGCTGGATGTGTGCTGACATTGTGTTATATATTTCATCAGATGCAATGGTTGTTTGGGCCAATCTTGCAGCCACAGTCATATATATATATCCCTATGCTAATTTTGAAACTGTAGATGCAGAGAGAGTGCTTTACATTTCCCTCTACTCAGCATCAGTGAGAGCATCAGGATAGAGGTGAGGTGGGGACCCATATCACCTTTAAAAAAGAAAGTAGTGACAGGGTTTCAGAAAAGCATGCTTGTCAACAGGGATGGGGAAGAAATTTGATTCAGTTTGCATTTAAAGGAGAACCACCCTAATTTGCACTTTCTTAAACAATATGCACACTGAAACACAGCAATCCTTTGAAATTTGCACTTCTCTGAATTTTGCAATGCAGTTCTTCATCCAGGGAATATGTGCAAAAAGTGTGCATAAAATCCACATATTAGTGAAAATAACATACAAAAACACATTGGGGGAAATGGCAAAGAAAAAAATGTGCAGAGTAAAATTGCATAGAAAAATCTCTGTATATTAGGAAATGTTTACACTAAACTGCTGAAGAATTCTCAGAAAGCCTTATTTTTGTGGGGGGACAAATTGATGTGGAAATGTGAAGAATTGAACCTAAGAAAGACTAGAAAAATGAGAAATCAAAATTGACAGATTCTCCCATCTCTACTTGGCAATCATTTTACTCTCTCATAAATGGCATTTTATTTGGGACCAGCAGCTGGGTTTTGACTGTTTCCACTCTCTCCCTACACTATGCCAACTGACACCTTTTTTTAACATGGCTAAAAAGAACAACACAAGACAGAGACATCTCCAATGAAAAACGCCCCAGCCTTCACTCCTTCCCTACCTGTATTGCAACCACTATCCGTTTTTTCTGCCTCCGAATGATCAAGTCATCATTTTCTAATTACCTGTTTCTCCAAGAATGTAATTTGGATGGGTGGGGGCAGGGTTAGAAAAGAGCAACAACTCCCCCCCACTTTCCCAGATATGTAAATGATGGTTACACTGCTAGACGGTATCCTTTCAATTAAATTCCAAGGCTGCTATCCGATTCCAGCAAACTCTTTTGCCACACTGAGATAATTTCTGGAGGCAAGACACCTGGCTAAGCTAGAGCGGTGATTAATTTTATGAGTTTAGGGTGCAGTCATCACTCACAAAGAGGCTTAGGGTTTGGATGATGGATGGTGGGTAGAGTGCAGCCTGATAGGACATGGCCCATGAATCTGTTCTACATCATCAGCTCCTTTGATCACTGGCAGAAGTTCAGAGATACTTCTTCGCATCTGTCCAAAATAAACAACGCTACCATATATGCCCCCCCCCCGCTTTCTTTTTTCAAAACCTCCCTGGCAACTTTGCTTTTCCATGGTAGACTCGCTCAACGGAGGTAGAAGGAAAACAAATATGACTTTTTTCCCTTTTTGGCTGCATGAAATGCCTGTATCTGAAAAGAAAATAAGGTTTGGACGTGGGCTTACATGTACTTCTAATTGAGAAAATATGCCAGCACCTTGTCCATGCATGCATACCATTGGTTGTCATGACCAAGCCACGAACAATGCCGAAAACAGATCTTTCTTTTCCTGTGCCTTCCTCTCTGCTGATCCACCACAGCTTGTCCTATAACACTTACCGGTAAGCACAAACAACATGTGATGGCAGCATGTCAGTTTTTCTGTCCCCATCAGGAAGAAAGAAGGGGACAGGGCTCCAGCTTTAGTGTGAAAGGATAATGGGAGCCAAAGCCTTCCCATGACCACTTAACTCACTGTAGTCTCCCCTTTGAGCATTTTTTGGTCCCATCTTGGCTTACTTCTGACAGCATAGTGAACAGGAGAGAGAGACAGAGAGAGAGGGAGGGAGGGAGAAGTATCGGAATCTTACACTCAAGCAAAGAAGCGTGCAGCAGTTGCCTCTGGTGATGGATGCTGGCCAGGGGTGTATGAAGTGGGGAGCAGGGGGGTGGTCTGCCCCCAGTGCCACTCTGAGGGGGGTGACAAGATGGCCCCTGCCTCCCCCCAGCTGTAGAGCGGCTGAGGGTGTGCACTGTCAGTATGGGCGCCACTCGCACGGGGTCCATACGGGCTGCCGCTCTTGCGTGGCGTTCGTACGCGCTGCCTCTCACACGGTGACCATACAGGCTGCCGCTCTTGTTAGTCCATACGGGATGCTGCACATGCACACTCTGTATGCGATGCCGCACATGCGCAGTCTGTATGGACGTCACACATGCGCCACTGGGGGTTCGTCCTGCCCTGGGTGCCAGAGAGGGCTCCTCTGCCACTGATGCTGGTGTGTGTGGGTGCTTGCTGATGATGACCCACCAGTTATTACTTCTGAGCCCTCTGAGCATCCTCCCTGTTGGAGGACAAAGGTGGGCAGGATAAGTGGCCTTCTCTTGCCTTCCCAAGCAAGCCTGCCATTCAGTAGTGGCTGGGATGACCAGACTGGCTCCTCTAGTGCATTTGTACAGTACATGCTTTCACCACCTGTACTCCAGCCCCATTTGGGTAAGGTGAAGCAATGCTAGTGTCAAGGGGGTGGCTCTAGGACTTTGTCCCTTCAGCATGGCTGTTGCTGTTGCCCTCAGGCATGGTGGTATTTACCCAGCTTTTTGGCTGATAGCTTGGTGAAGATTTGACACTGCTGGTTTTAAGTGCTGCCTACCATATGTGACAGTGCTGTTTCAAATTGTGAGGCCGGGGCTTTAAAATATAATATTGTTATCCTGAGCAGCCCTGGGCTCCCTTTGGGGAGGAAGGGCAGGTTGCAAATTTGAAGGGTGATGATGTTCCTAATTGCAATAACAACTTGTCCCATCTAACGCAATCCTATCGTCATAATTGCATTTGGGTGCCACCTTTCCACAGGAAGAATCGTGCTCAAAGCAGCTTATAAGAAAGAAAAGAGGAATACATATCCAAATCAGCCATCGTAGAAACAATTTCATCAAAATGCAATAAAACAAGAAGTAGCAAAAATAACAACAAATACAAAAGCACCATAAATCTAAGAAGATTGCATTGACAGCAGTACTCCTCCTGGCAATAGTAAAAATAGCAAAGGAGCTTGACAGTTTCACTGGGGTCCTGGAACCCTTCCTCCCTTGATGTCACTCAGCATACTCTGTGCTGATAAGAGGGGCAGGGCTTTGCAAACCAGGAGCATAAGTAATGCCCCACTGTGAAAGCTCAATGTATATTCGCAAAGCAATACTATATACGGCTACTCAGAAGGAGGCCCCATTGATTCCAAATGGCCTTACTCATTGGAAAGTGTGTGTATAGGACTGCAGCTTAAATAAAACATAGGTGAACTCTAAGAGTTGCAAGGATGTGACACACACATATATACACACACAACTACAGATTGTCATAATAAGGGTTTCTGGGAAGAAGGGGGCTTCATGTCAGACTAAGGGCGATTAGCTAGCTAGAAAAGGGATATGTTGCTTACTCACCAGACATTTAAAGCACATGTCCCCCCCCCCCCAAAGAATCCTGGGAACTACCGCTTATTAAGGGTGCTGGGACTTGTAGCTCTGTGAGCGGTAAACTACTGTTCTCAAGAAGTCAGGTGCTTTAAATGTGCTTTAAGTGCATGGGGTGTGTGCAGACATGGTTTTAAAAATGGACTTTAACTCCCCAAATTTCTGAGGAGTATAGGACCTGGTGAAGACCAAACACCTTAGAAAAAAATCTTGCTTCATTTTAGAGATAGCAAATCATGCCTTCATTTTGTGGGCCCCACTCTGCACTTAAAGTGGTATCATACCACTTTTTAAACCATCATGGGCTTCCCCCAAATAATCCTGGGAACTGCGGTTTGTTATGGGTGCTGAGAGTTACTAGGAGACCTCTATTCCCATCACAGAGCCACAATTCCCAGTGCAGTTTAACAATTAATCCCTCTTCCCAGGCACTCTGGGAACCATAACGGCAGTCAGCATTCATAAGAAACTACATATCCCAGGATTCTTGCAGGGGAAGCCATGGCAGTTCAAAGTGGAACAATTCTGCTTTAAATGCAGAGTGCAGATGGGCCTATGGTTGTACCTGCAGTAGGTCCCTTTGCTCTGGTGCTTGGGAGGACCAGTTCCACATCTAATAAAGAGCCTACAAGCATTTAGGAGGCACATTTACAATTTCCTAGCCAAAAAGAAAATATTTACTCCACCCTTCAAGGTTCTCAGCCTCTGGGAATGACCAGAGTAGGGAAGTCTTTGACATTTTCTTTCCAAGGTGGAAACAGATGCTGACTGTAGGGACAGCATCCCACTTTTCTTTTTTTACCGAGAACAGTTTAGCTCCGTTATACTGTTGTCACTGGGATACTAAGATGTTATCCAGCATCCCTTTCCTTGTCACAGAGGCCAGCAGTGAGAAGCTCTCTGAAAAGCCTTTTCCTGTCAAGGCGAGTATGAATGAGAGAGATCCCCAACCTGTTTTTCATACCGACGATCTCCAGCAGAAGGAAGGCAAAACTTTGCCCTGACGCTCAAAAATCAGACCTTTCTTTTGTACCTCAATTAGCAAAGTACAATTTTGATAATTGAAAGCAAATGTTTCTGCCTTTTTATCACATGATTTTCTACACTGTTCTTTACCCAACACTGTCCCCTGCAGGGTAGAAAAGAAGCAGATCTCGAGGATCAGAGACGTACGTGTGTGTGTGTGTGTGTGTCAGATTCAGCATAAGTCTCTTTCCAATGCATAGCACTTTCACGTGTGTCTGTTCTATCCCATTTCCACATTCTGTGATTTTTTTCTCTCTCACGCAGAAACCACCCTTGAACAAAAAATTGAATTTAAATGTGTATTTAAAATGTCTTTAAAATGTATTTAAAACAGCATTTCCCCCCACAATGCACAGTGTCCAAAACTACCCATTCTGTCAATGGGTAGTTCGAATTATTTGGATTTGTTATGTCAGCCCAAAACCGTCCCCCAGCAGTTGGGATCTGCAAAGACCAGAGGGTAGCAGTTCTGTTTGTTAGTCTGGAAGATTCGGATCAGATCAGTTTCGTATAGGAACTGGCAGATGCTAAATTCCTGAAGCATCCTTGTGTGAGAGGTGGTGGTGGTGGTAGAATAAAATCAGATTAGGAAATTGCAATCTCAAATACTTCAACTGAATGTCAGTTTTGCTGGTTGTTTTATTTCCCATTGTCAAATGAGCATTGCACAACTTACATGATATCAGATTACCCTCTCAAATATATGTCACTGAGTATTAATGTGTACATACGGTGCAGGGTGGGGACAAGGAAACATCTGACTCATGTCTTATTTATTGAACGTGGCTAATGTTTCTTTTTTAAAAAGTCGGCCTGCCTTCACCTCCGTTCTGTTTTGCATTCGCTCTCCGAGCTACATCATGTTCGCCCCGTTCTTTGAAGTGTCTCGTCAAATACAGCAGGGGAAGCCACTTATATCTTTAATGGACTTCCCCATAGGTTTATCTTGTTTAATATGAAGAACAGCTGTTGTGTCGTGGAAGCAGAGCTGCTGAAATCGAACAGGCAGAAGAGGACCAGGCGATTTGAGGGTCAGATTAATCGTTAGTCTAAGTGCACTATGGCGTCGTAGCCAAGTCTAATGTAGCAGAGTTACCCGAGGGCCTCTGATGTGGCAGATATCTTAGGGCTTTGCTCCACTGGATTTTTTATTTTAAAGGCCTGCTCTTTCTGGAGGGGAAACAAAGACAATGCTTGCATTTTGGGGAAGTAACAGCACGAGGAGCAGAGTGAGCATGTACATCATAATGATCTCAATTTTTCATCACTCGTCCTCTTTTCCTGGTCCTGGATAAGCATCCGCTTCTATTTTTTGCCCCATTCAAAATTTGTCAGCAAGATGTGACATGAAATTAAATGTGCCTTTGCATCTAACATGCGGGTTTTAATTTTTTTATTATTAAAAAAGTGAAAATTGCATCCGCTAGGAGTACTGATTTTTGTTTATTTAAAAGCATTTATAAACCACTTAATATTTTTAAACGCCTTCCATGTTTCTGCAATATAAAAACAAACACTACCATTACAGCAAAAATACAGTCTAAAACCAATAAAACAGCAGTGCAAACAAATGTATCAAAATGAATACGAGGGGAATTGAGGGGATTCCAATACATAAAATAGGGTCCAATCTTGTGGATCAGGATAAAGATAAGGATATGTCTTTACAAGCTGTCAGAAGCAACTGGTGGTTGCCGCTGCATAGTGGGCAGCCATTCTCCAGGGCTTCAGACAGGGTATACTGATTCCCAGCCCTTCCTCTGGATATCAAAGATTGAACCTGGAGCCTTCTAGATGCAAAACAGATGCTCCACCACTTTTAGAATTTATATCTCTTCCAAGGGAAGAGAAATAGCTGTGCTATCACAGCTGTAATTATCATACCAACAGGCTACAAGAAAGATGAAAAAGACATGTATATTACAAACGATGTTGTTCATGGGCCATCCTTTCGGCACTGAGGCACATCAGAGTTTACTGAATCCAGATATGCAAAGTTGGGTGCATTATGTACAATTAGAATTATCTGGGTGGGGCCATAGCTCAGTGGCAGAGCACATGCTTTCTTAGCAGAAGCTTCCAAGGTTCAGTCACCAGAAAGTGTCAGAAAGGTCTATGGGAACCTTCTCAGGACCCTGGAAGTTAACACCAATCAAATTATATACTAGTAGCCTAAGTTTATGGCAGTGCCCTGTCTTAACAGAACACAATCAGAGCATGATCCAACTCTTCCCCAAAGATTCAAGTTCATTCCACAGGGATTCATATCTGAAATATGATGCATTGGATGTCTATTGTACTGGAATGCTGTAGGTTTATAGTATTCTGTACAGCAGATACTTCCAACTCAAAACTGTCTGCAGCTCTGAAATTTTGCTCCAGCAGCCCTAAATTGCATATTACTTAAGAAGAGAGAGAGAAAGAGAGAGCTGATTTAAATATCACTTGCCATATAATTATTGCAAACATATTCAGTTAAACTAATATAAAATTAACTCCCTTCAAGTCATCGGGGATCGACCCGTTGCATTCATTTGGAAGGCAAAAATTTATATAAAAAATGCCAGTTGCCTGAGGGCACGCTAATTGCTTGAAGGAATTTTTGTGTTTTGTTTTGTATAATAAAGAAATATTCCAGAAAAGGAGAAGCTCAAAAGATATTCATAAATATGAAGGGATACGGGTTGGCATGCAAAACTGTAAAAAAAAGAAAAGAAAGGGAGCATTCAAACCTGTCAGAAAAGAAAGGAACCTGTAAAAAAGAAAAAGAGAAATAAATGGCTGTGTTTCGGGACTTGAGAAAGATGCTGCTTACCACATTGATCTTCAGCGGGCGCTTTCCATATTCCATCTATTAGAATCTTCTGACCTTTTCCTAACACCATTAAAAGATAAAATGTTAATCTACTGAAGAAATGATGCCTGACCTTTGGAAAAGGAAACACACCACTTTTACAGTCTGCCATCATTAACGGACTTGATGTTCAAGAGCCAAGCATTATATGTATCATAGCAATATAATTGTTTAGAATAATGTAAGTGTTCAAGCGAGAAGGTCTATACTACACATAACATAAATTAGAATGAGATCAGGGTGAACTTTTAGCAGCTGATCAAGTTAAACTGTCAAAACAGGGCTCACGCTCCAGCTAATCAGCTGTAACCTCTGGATCTCCCCCCACCCCCCCATTATGCTGAAATATACACTTGCAGGAGACGTCATGTGTGTCACGAGCCCCACAGCACTGTCGGGATCAGGCTTGGATTGGCAGGCTCAGAGGGAGGAGGAGGAGGAAGAGCAAGAATCAGGGAGTTGAATTGTGGGGTCATGGTTTGAAGGAGTGAAGACCTCCCTTTTCTGCTTTGACGTCAGGTGCTTTGGAAAATGGAACAGAGATACTGGCTCTCCTCTCCCACCTGTCTGTAGAGCAGAGAAACACTGTGGGGGTTGGTGGGGGCTTTGATCAGCTGATGGGATAAGCTGAACAGGGAGTGGCAGTGACTGGAGTCTAAACAAGAGGTAGCAATTTTGTCATCTAGAACTAAGTCCTGCCTTCTCAGATGGGAGCAGATCTGCCCATGTGCTTGTATGGTTAAGGAGTCTTGAGAGTGAGTGTGCCACACCTCATTTTTCAGAGCTTGGCAGGAGGGTTGGGGTAACTTGTTGGAATAGCTTCATCACTTCTGCCAAGTTCTGAACTTCCTGTCATGCTCCTGAACTCGTAGGCCACGACTCCTGACAACCATTTCTTGCCTGAATAAATATCTCATCTTACTTATGTGTGCTTTGGATGGAAGCCTGGCCAGTATGTTTTGTTTTGTTTTGTTTTGTTTTAAGGTAAAAAGGGATTATGCCATAATCACCCTTTGTGCTTGCAGGAGTTCGGTTGCACATATTGAGTTTGACATGTTCTTCCATTTCTCTAGTGATCTGAGCATACAGGTGTCAAAAGTGAGCTGAAGGCAGCTGTCTCAAGTGAGCCAGGAGTTAGGTTAGAGACAAGGCACTGCATCAGAGTAACATTGCAGATGTGATGTGTGTTTGTACAACACCGTCATCCTACCTGTGGTCACCTGCTTCAGCCCTTGAGAAGTCCACCCTCTCATGCACGTTTATGTAGGATGAAAACAGAGGTGGCACATAATAATTACTCCTGTGTAAAACACCAAATCTATTATTAGCACCTGATTAGAATTACAAAACAAAGCTCACCTAATTACCATTTAAAGAGCAATTGCAGAAACTATTTGGATTTGCAGCACCCATCAGCACACTGGATTAAGTCTGAAATGATGTGTCATTCAGATGATTGTCCAACTAAGGTTTGCAGGAAATACTTTTAGGAGCCATGGGAAAACAAACAAACAAACCAATCAAGCAACCAACCAACCCATCAACAAAACCACAGACACATTTATTGGAAGCTTTGTCCACCCTAAAAATAAAAATAGGTCTGTATCTTACCAGATTCCACATCATCTCAGCTCCCACATAATCCATATTCAAGTCTGTCCATAGCCGATGGTCCTCACAAGTCCTTCTGAACCTCTGGGTTTGGCTTCCCATTAGGCTTAATTTCTAACCACTTTGTGAAAATCAATAGTTTTGTGGTAGGACACATTTCACATTGATAAAGAGCCAAGTTCCATTGGAACCATTTCAGTAGGGAAGAACAACACAATGATATTAGCTTCCCAAGTTTATTACCCGTTTACACCAAAAGATCACACAATTAACATTTTTAATCCCAAACACTTATCCTGCCCATAATATTGGTATAATTCTGCTCTTTTCATAGGAACCATTCATTCACCTCCTGCTCAATGCTTAACGTGCTCTGTAACCTGGCTTAATTCTCCCTTATCTTCCTGAGATAATTTCTTGCTGCAGCAACAGATTCTGATGTTGGCCACCGTCTCAATTTAACATGTAGCCCAGTGTTTTGAAGGAACTGACCAAGTCCTGAATACCTTCTGCAAAGCAAAAAATAAATGACAGTGGTAGGAGAAAAAGAAGCAGTACAAGTCTTGTCTCCTTGGCTTGAAAGTTGAATCCCACTCCCCACCAAAAAGGGCTTTGGAATGTTATCATAGAAACAGGTTACATGCTAAATGATGTGCAAAATCCTTGCTTTGACCACGAAGACAAGAATAAGCTGGAAACAGGATCCATTACTTGAATTGAACCCAAGTCATACATTAAGATTGTTTGAAAGGAAGTGTCTCATACAATGCGTAAGAGTGTGTTGGGAATTATTTGTTTCAATTTGTGTGTGTGTGTGGAAGTTCCACTGATGTTCTCTCTTCTGTCTCCCAAAATAATCTAACAGAACAAGCAGGAATGGAGGCTGTCAGTACATTAGTGCTTGGTGAAACCAAACTTGGCAGACCCCTTTTACTTATATCATTCCTTGTTGCAAGAAGCTGGGAGTCATGTTGGCTGCTCTGAGAAAGCTTTCCCTTGCTTCACTAGTTTTAAAATGTGGAAGAACTTAACCTTACAGGTCCTTTACAAAAGGGCTGGACAACCTGTATCCCTTGGCCTAATTCCATGTGGGTAGCAATGAGGGAAATCGGTGGCAAAAAGAATGGGGGGAGAGAGAGAGAGAGAGAGAGAGAGAGAGAGAGAGAGAGAGAAAGAAAGAAAGAGAAAGAAAGAAAGGTGACCTGCTCACTTTTGACTCTGGCCCTGATCCCCACTGGCTTCTGTCCCACCCTGTGCTGACATGCAGCAGAAAGATCGCCCACGAGGAAAATAGGGTCATTGTCCCCGCCTCAACAAGTTTTATAAGAAGCTTGGATTTCAAATTGCTTTGCGTTGATGTAATATTTTATGTTCTTTCATGCTGGGTTGCAGCCTCCCAGTAGCCCTAGCTGGTGGTGAAGGTCCTGCAGGGATGGGCTAATCTGTCAATCTCAGTTTCTCTCAGTTTCTCATTTTTTTCCACAGTCTTCAGTTTGATTCTCCAGATTTCCACATCATTTTGAGAATTCTATTTTATTTTAATTTTTAAAACAAACTTCTCCCAAATCTATCAGGAGAACTTTCTCGGAATATATACATTTTTAAATGCAATTTCCTCTGCTGAACACATCGTTGCAAAGCAATTGTCTCTGAAATAATGCATTTTGTATGCCATGGTCACTAATAGGCAAATTTGTATGCACATTCTATCCTAACAAATGCATTTTTGTACAGGCAACTTGGCAAGAGCACTGCATTGCAAAATTCAGAGAAGTATGAATTTCAAAGGAGGGCTGTGTTTCAGTTCTCATATTGTTTGAATGAGTTCAAATTAGATAGGTTCTCCTTGAAATGCAAACTGAATTGAATATCTCCCCTATCTCTAGTCTCTTCCCTCATCTTAGATAACTGGTATGCCTACACATGTGTATTTATATCAAGCAACATTTTAGTATACAGTGATCAAAATATCATCTGGAGGCCCTTGGATGAGAGATAGGGAAATGACAGTTTGCCAGGGTGAGAGGCTGAGAGGAGAAAGGAAAGATTCCAGGTGAAAGCTGAGAGCAGGTACTGTCCTCTGTAGGTGGTAAAGGCTAAGAATTACCTTTAAGAGAGGACTCTCTAGTCTACTTACTCAATTTGTATTTTTTGTAGCCGCTATTTTACTGAATTTTAAATAAAAATCGCATTCATAAAATAATCAAAGTATCTGTTCCTGATGCACGTGCATGCACACACACTGAACAACAACAACCATGCAGCCCCCGTCAACGATTCTGCACAACAGTGTAGAATCATCCACAGATGCTTCATAGGTTTTCTATGTTCCAGGTACAGCACTGGTACCTTTTGACTATGCAGCCTGCATTAATCTCTTCCCACCATAGCAGTAAGTTTTACTTCGTTGTATCTGTGCAAAAGGCTTGCTTAGACAGAGACTCTTTCTCGCCTCTGGAAAGGAGAGGATTAGAAAGCGGATTGAGACATGCACGGGGTTGAAGGAGGGAAATTCCCCTATACTTGGCACAGAGTTGTTCATTTCCCCTGAAAGGGGAATGAGCAAAGGCTTCACCTCACCAGTGCTACTGTTTTAATAGATGCAGAGCATTGTCCCTCCATGAAAATAGCCCACACAGAAAGCTATACCTCCAAGAGACTCGTCTCCTGTCACCTTGCCTGGAAAGAGAGAAGTGGGAGGTGATTCCTTACTGAGTGACATGATAGGTATCCAGTCTTCTTCTTCCAGGGTTTGATAGTTACAGGCAATGAGATATAGTGGCTACAGCACAGTATGGGGGAAGTTTTTCAGCCAAAGGGCCACAAGTCCTTGTGGAGAACCTTTGGAACATGACATTCCAGTGGTGGTCAGGGGCAGAAGTGGCTCAATGGAAGTCAATGCATTTTATGCATCACTTCTATACTTAGAAGTGTAGAACAATAATTCATACAGTCTATGATCACCCACAACACATGGACAGCAATGTTGTGAGGTACTTGGGTAAACTTTTGTAACTCAAGTGCATGGATGTGGGGAAGGGGAGGAGTTCTCAGTTCTGTAATATGACTAATGTACACATTTTTGCAAACAACTTCCCCTAACATTAGGGTGCGGTATTTTCACCAATATCTTCATTTTTATGCACACCTATGAGTTTCTGTAAACACACCTTGGTTGGAGAACTGTACTGCAAGATTTGGGAAAGTGTGAGTTTTGAAGGACAGCTGGGTATTGGTTTAAGTTCCAGAAAGTGGGGACTCGATGAATTTGGCTTTCAATGAATAATGAACAAAATTTCCTCTCTGTCCCTACTCCCAGCCACTTTGGGTTCTAACAGCACATATATCTGCCTGGAACCTGTGTTGGGAAAAGCAGCAGGTGGGGTAATTGTGAGCAGGGGGGAGGAATGATCCAGGACAGAAAGTGCACCCCAACACCTGCTCCACCTCTCTCTCCCACTTAAAATTGCCAACTCTCTATGCTACATTTCACTTTTTTATAAAGTAGAAGTAAAAAAGCAATACGTGGGACTGTGTTGTGCACATCTGTATATAATATTTTCTGTGGTGCCCCTATGTTGTAGAATTGTCTGCTCACAGAGATGCGTCTGGCACCTTCATTATACAGCTGTTGAAGATGCACCTCTTTACCCTACCTTGGGATGCTTGAGGTGTATATTTTTGGACCCATTGTTTAAAACTGTTTTTAATACTGTATTTTAAAGTTGTAACCCACCCTGGGTGGAGGTTGATAATAATAACATTAAGAACAATCATAATTGGTCGTTTGCCCTTCAAATTGGCAGTCACTGCAACCTATCAACATTTTTTTTTTGCTAGGAAATAGGATTTGAAATAATTTCTTTGGAATCATCCTGTGCTTTCGTGCATGTGTGTTCTTTTCCATGGAAGTGACTTAAATATAGACATTTTTATGCTCTGCACTCCTTCAACAAATGCATAAATAGTTAGGGCATTGTTAGCAAGTCTGAAAAGGAAGCCAGGGCAGAAAAGGCAAATGGCTTTCTCATGTTTGCTCCACTGTTTCTCTAACGCTTGGCTACTCTTCCTTTCTGAAAGTAAAAACCCGAAAGGAAACGCCAGCACAAAATAAATGACTGGGAAGACGGAAATGTAACTCCTTTTTGCTCTTCCTCCTCACATATGATTTCATAAGCTATGAAAGATATGCACAACAGTGAGCAAGCCAGCCACTGCAAGTGTGCCCTGTTCAGAGCGTCAGACTAGACCATAGTCATTTGTTCTGTATAGCAAACTGGCCTCTTGGTGCTTCCAGACTATTGCTATTTCCAGGTGGGATTCAATCGCAAATTCAGGTTGTGCATTTAAAGTAGATTTGGAGGTCTTGTGCAACTAACTAGCTTTCCCCACAAATCAGTCTTTTTGTCATAAGGAGAAATGCACTGAAAAGTGTGGAGTGGGCTTTTGATTGACACAACGACATCTAAACTTCCAGCAATAATATCTGATGGCATCTAACTGTCCTGCAAATAAATGGTCAATAAACAAGTGGTATCATAGGAACATAGAATATAGAAAGCTGCCCTATGCTAGGTCAGACCATTAGCCTATCTAGTTCAGTATTGTCTACACTGACTGGCAGCAGCTCTCCAGGTTTGTTTAGATTGCAGCCATTCACTGGAGATATAGATATTGGACATAGGATCTTCTGCATGCAAAGTAGTTGCTTTACCATGGAGCTACAGCCCTTCTCCAGGTTATCTGAACACGACCTCTGACTCAGTGCTCAGTGTGTTTTTCAGGGATTTGGGATGCTTAGAAGAGTTGGGTCACCACACCTTGTGGTCCTGAAGGTGGTCCTGAAGGTGGTTCCCTTGGGGGTTCCCCAGCTGGTGCCTCTTACCACGCCTCTGCATCCAGTCAGTCCATGACATTGCCCTTTTAGACTCAGAATCTCAGGTGGGTGCATACTTCACTCCCTTCCCACTAGTGACCCATCTTTGTCAGACATGCCATGTTTTATGATTTATGTGTGTAGAAAAACATACACATACATATGTGTGAGAGAAGAATGCATAGCATCACTCACTTCAAAATGTGGCAAGCATTGTTGCCCTTCCTGCTGAACAGGGCCCTGATGGTACACAATGAGCTCAACAGACTGTATGCACCACCGTTCTAAATAAGTAAATGAAATCCCTGCATGCAGAAACCTAGATGCAAGTTCAACATTTGCAAAGTCTGTTGCTAACAGCAGCATTCTCATTGCCTAGCCTGTTGGGTCCGTACCTCTTAACATCATAAGGTTGTTCATTCTCTTTCCTCTTCTTTTTTCCTCAAGGTTAAAGGTTACCTTTTTTATTTTATTTTTAAAAAAGTGTTTTGGAGGCTGATTAAAAAGAAAATGGAAAACATCGTTGTTTTCACATGACGCAAAGTACATTCTTAAAAGGCACAAATGTGAGGTTTCCCACCCACCCTAGCCTCCTCCCAGGAGGAAAATTGTCTGTCAAAATTCAATGGAAGGATGAATAGATGGGAGAAGGTTTTTTCCCCCTCCCCCTGTCCTTCCCCACCCACAGGAAATGCTCTGTGTGTATAAAATTGGTGGAAGCTGGTGGGTGTTCACACCAAATAGCCTGCCTGCTTTTCTAATTGACAAGACAACTATTGTTGCTGTCTACTTTGCATTCAGGCATAGGAGGAGTTGATGACTCTGCAATGATCTAATATCACAGGGTTGCAATAACTTTACTGCTTGCAGGAAACTGTAAAAACAAAATAAACTCAACTTTGGTGTGTTACCTGCTGAGACATATCATCAAATTAAACAGCTCTGCTTTGATTGCTGACAGAGTTGCAAATAACCTCGACTAGCCAACTAATTAAAACATACAAAAAAAGCAAAATTAGAAAGAGTGGCTATTTCTTTTCAAAGCGGTTTCAATGTTTCAATAGCAGGGCTAATCAGCATCTTAATTAACAGCCATATGAAATGAAAGTGTCCATTTGAGTGGCTTTAAAAATAGACAACTCATTTATGCAAAAGCTCGCGTATGTGTTCTTTGCCAATATTAGGAACAAGTGTTCGACTCTGAACTTGACAACTTTGTTTCTTTTCCTGCAAACAAGGAGTGGGAGGAATTTGCAAAAAAACAAACAAACCAGGGGGCTGCATCCAATGTTTTCTCTGTGCATGAGTGGAACGCTGGATTGCAAAGGTGCAAGTAGAAAGATCTGAATCTTGGGGAATATAGCACTAGGCTGTGGCAGCCAGTCATGGAATCAGAAGTCACAGCCATACCATACATTTAAAGTGCATGGTTTTCCCCAAAAGAATCCTGGGACTCTCAGTTCATCCCCGAACTATGATTCCCAGTACCAATAATAAACTACAAATCACAGGATTCTTTGGTGGAAGTTGTGTCCCTTAAATGTATGGTATGTATGCAGCCACCTCTAGTTCTTTACCACCTTAGTCCATTACAGATCTAAAATGGCATTACTACAGTGGAGGTTGGTTCATTGGTTCTGCCTATCTGCCTGTGTTCCACCACCAGTCCAGGGGTGTGGCACTGCCTGTGGCAGCCTCCTTTTCCTTAGTCTCAGTGTCCTGCTTGTTGAACTCAGCGAGGAGGATGCAGACAAACCAAGAGTTAGTAGGTTCTTCCTGTCACTGCCTTTGACCCCACCTAATGTTGGTCTCCCTGCCTTTCACTCTTCCAGTCTCAATGGTCACCAGCCGCCATTGAGCAAGGACCAGCCCTGCCATAAGGAAAGGTGGGTTAACTACCTCAGATAAGCAGGGATGCGGGTGGCGCTGTGGTCTAAACCACCGAGTCTCTTGGGCTTGCCGATCGGAAGGTTGGCAGTTCGAATCCTCGTGACGGGGTGAGTTCCTGTTGCTTTATCCCGGCTCCTGCCAACTTAGCAGTTCAGTGCAAGTAGATAAATAGTATCTGTGGGAAGGTATCGCTCCAGAGGGAAGGTAGACGGCATTTCCATGCGCTCTGGTTTCTGTCACAGTATTCTGTTGTGCCAGAAGTGGTTTAGTCATGCTGGCTACGTGACCCAGAAAGCTATCTGTGGACAAATGCCGGCTCCCTTGGCCTGAAAGCGAGATGAGCTCTGCAACCCCATCGTCACCTTTGATTGGACTTAACCGCCCTGGGGTCCTTTACCTTAACCATACTTCAGATAGCTGATTCTGGGTGTTACAAAAAGGCAGCAAATGGTTAGTCATTGAAACCAGATGTTACCTATCCCCTTCCCCGCAAAAAAGGTAAAATACAATAGTATTGAACTGAATAACTAACAACTGCCTTCCCTCAGGGTGCACTGCAGAGCCAGGGAGGGCTATGGGCTGGGGAGAGGTGCAAGGGCCAAATAGAGAGGTCTGAGGAGGCATATTTGACTGCTGGGCCTGTGGTTCCCCCACCCCTGGATTAATGGAAGCACCAACCCTGAATTCTGGGCAGAGGCTCTTTCAGAATGTTGTAAGGCTTCTTGTAAAGCCCAGGACAGGTTTCAACCTGGAATTAGATTTTTGCTCACCATTTAGTGATTTAGCGTGATTTTCATAAATATAGCTGGTGAAATAGCTCAGTCGGTAGAGCATGAGACTCTTGATCTCAGGGTCATGGGTTCAAGCACCACGTTGGGCGAAAAGATTCCTGCATTGCAGGGGGTTGGACTAGATGACCCTCATGGTCCCTTCGAACTCTACAGTTCTATGATTCTGCAATATACTTTATTGTGTGCTTTCTGCATTGTAGCCCTCATGGATCAGGAACCCTCTTTGATCAATGAACTGTGGGGAGGGGACTCCAGTTCTCTGCTTGCAGGGAGCCTAGATGATACTTAGAAACAGATAATGATAGAGCAATGTTGAGAAACAAATTCTTCCCATAAACGCAATGTAATTACAATCTTTTCTAAGCTAAGGATAGCACCCTAGAGATTACTATAAGTAACTTATAATAGAAATTTTATTAGTGGTAGTAATTTTTTATGATAATTAGCATAATCTGCAGCCAATAAAATCCAAAGATATATTGTTATATCTTTTGTACTAGGAAAGTATTTTACCCAAGAGTTGAAACAGGAAATAAGAAGGGAAATGTATGATTTTTATCATAATTGTACGCATTCAGCTTTCAATGCCTGGAAAATCTTTATTGCTTTTTCACCTCACAGGTTTTTTGTGGGGGTTTTTTAAAGTTGACGTATATTCAATGGATAGGAAAAAAATAGGTAATCTTCTACCTATTAGAGGTAAGCAGGATACAGTTATTATAATTGATTACTCGTATTGCTGGCCAATTTCACAGTTCACCTTTTTGTTAACTTCAGCAGGTTAAAAAAAAAAGGCTTTCCATAGTGAAGAACTTAATCTTCTGTAATGCTCAACACTGTACTCCATTAATCAGATTATATATTTTTTTCTACATTGATTAGCATTAGAGAGGAGCAGATAATCGGGGAGGGGGGTATTGAGTGCGCTAAATCTATAAAAGACCCAAAGTTCTAAGAATATAATTGACGGGTGGTGTAAAAATATCTATAGCAAACAAAGAAACCAATGAAAGCTTTGTAACATGACCCTGTAATACTGGCAGGGACTGGCAGAACACTGATGAGTGTGCACTGAGGATCCAGCCCTTGAGTTGGAAAGGACTGTAGCCCATCTAAAAGCCTATATGCCTTTCCATGAATTAATGTTGTGTATCTTTGATAGCAGGACACACGCATGCTTTGTCCTGTAATGTTCATTCCACAGCACCTCATGTTTAAGATACACCATTTGCAGTGGGAAGGGGGAACACAATGTTTTATCTCCCTGGTATCATGTGGTGATAACTCATGTCGCCACAGCGGAAAGCAGGGAGATTTGTGTCTGCACTTATTTTAGTTCTCCTCCATCACATTCCTGACCACACCCTCCTATCTGTCCTTTCAACACTTTGGCATTCCTTACAGGGAAAGCACACAGCCCTCCATTTGGTTGGATTGGTCAGTCTGAGCTCTTATGTTCCATTTGCTCCTTTTCAAGGTCGGTGCTTTCCCTGGCAATGCTGGCCAACCAAAATGCACACCAAACATTTAAAGTGCTACAATACCACTTTAGTCAGTCCCGGCTTCTTGCTAAGAATCCTGGGAGCTGTCGTTTGTTAAGGGTGCCAAGAGTTGTTAGGAGGCCCCCTATTCCCCTCCCACAGCTACAGTTCCCATAATCCCCTATGAAGAGGGACTGATTGTCAAACCACTCCAGAAACATTGGTGTATAAGGGGCCCCTGTTGTCACATGTGACCAGTGCTTTCCCCCCTAAAAACATGTTTAGGGGTACTCTCATTTTGACTCAAGAAAATCACAATTTTTTAGTTCAAATCGGGGTAAATAAATACAGCAAATGGACAAAAGTACAAAGATTCACAAAATATTTAGGGGTATGTGTACCCCTGTGTACCCATGTTTCTCTGCAGTCACATTTCTGGAATCCCAGTTAGAAGGAAAGCATCTGATGAAATATAAGCACTATTTCTCCAGGTATGAACCTGTTGGAAATGATTTTTTCTAATTGGCTAAGGAGAGGAAATGGGCAGAAGCATCTATAAAGCCTCTCAGTCAATAGAAAGGTATGACTGTGGGTGTCAGGAGAAAGACTTGTCAATGCCATTGGAGGGGTCAGAAACCTGATGGAGTTATGCCTCACGTTGCCTCAAAGACCACCCTCCACAGCTCTCTGTCTACCCTACCTATGGAGATATGTCGGCCTACAGTGTAAGGTGCTCACATTAGTATTGAAGAATGGGAGTCGATGCCACCACCATCCTTTCCGCCCACCCCCTTTGTCTCTTATCCACCCCTCCAAGTTAAAGTAGAAAGTTCTCCTCTGGGAAATTTTGTCTCCGCTCTTAATGTGCGTGCCTTGTGATGGTGAACCAGAAGCCACGACGTGCAACAATTAGTCATAGCTTCATTTAAACAATTGCAGCACAAAATCTTTTTGCTGCAGAAGGTGCCAGACTGCCCCCGGGGCACCCACACGCTACACACCCAGCTTTTTTGTCAAACTTGTAATTTTTTAATTGCCATATATTTTACTCATTTAGCCACGACACACCTTTTTCTTTCCCCTCCTCTTGGAGATGGGTTGCCAGGAAAGATGAAGAGACGCAAGACTTGCTTTTTTTCTTTCACCAGGTGTGCAATTTCATTAAAAAAACACACAAGGTTCTAATTAAAATAATAATAACAACAATCATGGCAAAAATCAGCACCAGTATTTTAAAAACATCTCCTCCTGCCCAAACTTAAGTTTATCTTATTGCATTTATATCCCACCTTTTCCTCCAAGGAGTTCAAGGTGATGTACATGGTTCTCCCCTCCATATGTCATCTTCTCAACAACCCTGTAAGGTAGATTAAGCTGAGAGGCAGTAACTAGCCCATGGTCTCCTAGTAAGCTTCATGGCTGAGTTGGGATTTGAACCTGGGTCTCCGAGGTCATAGCTCAACATTCTAACCAGTACTAATCACACTGGCTTATTCAGAAGGTTTCTGTGGTGGAGTGATTAGAGCAGGGGTCATCAACCTAGTGCTCTCCAGATGTTGTTGGACCCCATCAGTGCCAGCTAGCATGGCCAGTGGTCAGGGATGATGGCCACTGTACTGCATAGAATCTGGAGAGCAACACATTGACTACTCCCAGGTTAGAGCTCAGCAGACAAACCTAGGTTTAAGTCCCCACTTAGTCATGAAACTCAATGTGTGTCCTTGAGCCAGTCTATTCCTACCTCACAGGGTTGTTGTGAAGAAAAAATGGAGGGAAGAACTCTTTACATTTCCACTGAGAATATTTGAGGAGTAGAGGAGTAGGAGGAGTAGTAGTAGTAGTAGTAATAATAATAATAATAATAATACAGTCATACCTTGGGTTGAAGTTGCTTCAGGTTGAGCGTTTTTGGGTTGCGCTCTGCAGTGACCCAGAAGCGACCCACTGTAATAATAATAATAATTTTAAAAAGGCACCCATATTATTTAGAGGGGTATACCAACAACAAACCATGGACCTTGCTCCTAAAGACCTTTGCTTGGAAATAATCACCTTTGGATTCAATTGATTATAATGCCACTAAGCTGGCAAATTCACTGGTGATTAATATCTATGACAATTGGAGGAATCTCCTAGTCCAGAAGCAGCCCATGCTTCTGAATATCAGATGCTGAAAAGAGCCTTTGATTTTTCTCTTGAACATCTGAACAATAGGTTGAAGGTTGTCTCCAACATCCAACTCAAATTGGTCATACCCATTAATGTCAATGGGTGTACTCTTAGGTATGACTAACGCTGAACATAATAAGAGCCTGCTAGATCAAGCCAACTGCACATCTAGTCCAGCATCCCATTCTCACTGTGATCAACCAGAAGATGCCTGTGGTAAACCCACAAGCAGGACCCAAGCACAAGAGCGCTGTCTTCTCCTGAGGTTTCCAGCAAATGGTATTCAGAAGCATTACTGCTTCCAACCATGGAGGCGGATCAGAACCATCAGGACTAGTAGCCATTCATAGCCTATTCTCCATGAATTTGTCCTATCCTTTCAAAGCCATCCAAGTTGTAGACCATAGGTTAACTATGGGCTTTGTGAAGAAGTACTTCCTTTCAGAAGCATAGAATTGTAGAGTTGGAAGGGACCCTGGTGGTCATCTTATTTGTCCCAATAAAAGAGTGCAACCCACTGGCATTGGAAGGCTCCTGAATAGACATGCTGGAGAATTGCACTGCAAAATTTGTAGACGTGTGAATTTTGAAGGGTGGTTTGTCTGCTGCTTCAGAAATTGCGAATGAGTTAGGTTTACCCTTTAAATGCAAATTGAATTTGATTTCTTCCTTATTCCTAACTGTACCACTGGGTTATGGCCCCTTCTTAATAAACTGCTCATGGCGAACAGTTCAGGTGGCCCATTCCACGTAGGCATACCAAAAAGCAACCACAAAGTTCAGATGCCATGTGGCCTTGTAAATCTGCATTGAGCAAAACGGCTCACAGCAGATGCTTTTGTCAAAAACTTGTAAAATAAACTTGAAAATAACATTGGCCTCGAAAGGCAGACTGAGCTATAAAACGCAGGTGTTGGGCTCCTCCTCTGTGAACTTGTTTGAACAGAGGATTCTCGCCCAACATACCTCAAACTACAGCACATAGTAATAATAATAATAAATTTAAAAGAGTCAAGGTCATATAAACCACTCTAGAGTTGGCTGCGGGGTGGTGGAGAAATATACCCACTGATGATAAATGGAATTCTGCTGAAAGATTTGGCCTTCATTCAGTAAAAACATGTTCCCTCATTTTGCACAGTAGGCAGTAACTATATTTGGGGTTCCTTTCTGCATGGGGAAGGTTGGAGTTAGAATAACATGTTAATCAGTCTTTCATGCACGATAGCACCATGTGCAAATCTGTGTTGGATTTGAATTATTTATTTTTTTGCCATCTCTTATAATAGCATTTATATAATGAGTAATAATGGTAATAAATTACAGACGCAATGATTCCTGCTGGAAACTCCTTACAAGTCTTTTATCAGTTGACTCATTCTGCTATATATCTCTAGACATTTGCACAACCCCAATTTACCATAAGTTTTGATCTACTCCAAGTATTTTATTATTCCAATGCTGCTGGGGGACCCATAGACTTCCCTCTGCTGTTGGAAGGAAAGTAGGAAGGCAGGATGACAATAATAAAATGGCGGCGGCGGTCATGGTGATTTTATTAGATTTCAAATCCACCTTTCACCATGAAATCCTGGACAGGTTACAACTTCTGTATTGTTTTTAACACTCGATTGTTTAACACTCGCCCAGAGTGGCTGGGGAAACTCAGCCAGATGGACGGGGTAAAAATAATTTATTATTATTATTATTATTATTATTATTATTATTATTAAATCCAACTAAGTTCTATTTAAGAGTAGACTCACTGAAATGGGTGGATCTAATCTGTTGCTATTCTTTATTGTATTTGTTCATCACTTTGTTTACCATGGTAATTCAAAGTAGTCTAAGTGAAAATAAATGAAAAAAATTAGCAATAAAACCCCTAAAAACACAACAATTTGAATAAAAGACTAAAAAAATACAGTTATTCAAAGAAAGCAGGAATGGGAAAAATTAAAAATGCTTGTCTGGCACCTCATTGTAGGGATTAGAACTGCCAACCATCCGATCAACAAGTCCTAGGCTCTGTGGTTTAGACCACAGTGGCACCTAAAACTAGATAATAGATGTGGTACTCCGGAAAGAGCATTCCATAAGCAGTTGGCCACAACTGAAAAGGCCCATGCTTGTGTTGCTATGCTCCAATCCTGCCATGATGAAGATTCTATTTGGTTCATGAGGTGAGATGTGGTCCCTGAGGGAGTGGGATCCTGAGCCGCGTAAGACTTTGAATTGAACCCAGAAACAAATTGGTTAGTTACGGTATGTTCACTACTTTCAGTGGGTCTACACTCAGTAAGACTAACACTGTAAACAGCACGATAACACAATCAGTTAAAACAAATTACAATTAGGGAAATAGGGTGAGTCTATATATCCATATATGTACATATATGTACATATACATATATGTACATATATGTACATGTACCAAAGACCAAGCTAAAGAAGTGTATGTTCAGCATATGCCAAAAATTATATGATGAAGGCGTCAAACACATCTGTGGAGGGGGGATTTCAAAACTTAGGGGCTCTCACAGAGAATGCTCTCTCATGGGCCAGTGCTCCCTGAACTCCCAAGGGTGATGGAACTACTAAGAAGTCCAGCTCTACCAACCTTAACAACCATTCTTTCTGTTATTTTGGACTTAAGTCATTTAGGGCTTTAAACACTAAAGTGAGCACTAGACATAGGGCATGATGTCCTCCAGATGTTGTTGAACAGCATGAACCTCAGCCAGAAAGACCAATGAGATGATGGGAATTGTAGTCCTAAATATCTGGAGAGTACTTGGGGCTGGTCTAAAAGAAGGATCTGCTCTCACTGTGGGGTGTGAGTTTAAAACAAGAAAGGGGAGCTAATAACCTTTCAAATGCTTTCATACTCCAGCAGGTTCTGCATCAGGGATTATGAAAGCTGAAGTTCACCAACATGTGGTGGGCCATCCTTACCTACCAAAATATTTTTCAGCTGGAATGATAGTCTGTTGTTTTGAGTGATGGTAGCATGCAATGTCATAGAGAAGGCTGATCGCCAAAGAATTGATGCTTTTGAATCAAACCTATCCATTCTGAAGGAAATCAGTCCTGAGTGCTCACTGGAAGGACAGATCCTGAAGCTGAGGCTCCAATACTTTGGCCACCTCATGAGAAGAGAAGACTCCCTGGAAAAGACCCTGATGTTGGGAAAGATGGAGGGCACAAGGAGAAGGGGACAACAGAGGATGAGATGGTTGGACAGTGTTCTCGAAGCTACTAACATGAGTTTGACTAAACTGCGGGAGGCAGTGGAAGACAGGAGTGCCTGGCGTGCTCTGGTCCATGCGGTCACGAAGAGTTGGACACAACTAAACAACAAAGCCTGCAATGTCAGTGGTGCCATCTAAGAAGAGGTTCGAAGACCCACTCAGTGGAATGAACAGAAGTGCCCCTTTTTGAGACGTGTCTGTAAGCTCAGTAGTGGAGCACATGGCTTTGCATGCAGAAGGTCCCAGGTTCAAAAGTAGGACTGGGAATGTCCCCTACCTGAAACTCTGGAGAGCCACTGTCTATCAGTGTAGATGATATCTTATTTGGAATGAGCTGTAGCTCAGTGGTAGATCATTTGCCTTGCATGCAGGAGGTCCCAGGTTCAATCCCCAGCATCTCCAGCTAGGGCTGGGAGAGACTCCCTTGCCTGGAATCCCAAAGAGATGCTGCCGGTCATTGTGTAGACAATACTGAGCTGCATAGACCAATGGTCTGATTCAGTATAAAGCAACTTCATATGTTTCTGTGTTCCCTAGCTGATTTACCGGATTTTGAAATTAGTGAAGAATAAAATATTGTTATTTAAGAGTTGAGAACTCGGGTCATTAAGACCAGGGTTGCAAAGCTCCATTGAAAGTTCACCATAAGACAGGTGGTGCTACAGAGGCTGGCGTTATGGAGTTTCACCAAGTTCCATTTAGTTTGGTGCTCTAAAGTTATCCAGCATCAGGGTCATCCATTTGGTGATTTTCAAACAATGCATTGGCCTAAGGATGCAGCCTCTGGGAAGGAAGGGGAAAAAAATATTTTCAAGGGCTTGAAAGATGCTCAAACTACAGCATGAGCAATGTTAAATTGACACAATGCATTAATTTAAACTAGATGACAGCTTTACTGATTACCAGCTTCTTAACAAAAGGTAGGCAATTCCTGCCATCTTAGTAAAAACATAGTTTTATTTTTGTTTTATTTTTTTAAAAAGGTGTTTCTTTTCCTCTAATGAAGCAAGCACAGATATAAGTCAATAGAGCAATTCATTAACAAATCTTCTGAAATCCACCCTCGCCACCTCCTCTCTCCGCCCCCCCCCCCGGGGTTACCAAGGGAAAGTGGATGCACTCTGCAGAAATAAAACAAAGTCTCTTTTGGAAGGGACGTCCATATGCTAAGGGTCAAGGGAGCCGAGTGGTTTTGCTCTGTTTACTATTCACCATACACATATGGCAGCTAAGGTCACGTTGATCAGGCACTGTTCTCTGTACGCAAAACAAAATTTCCATATGGTCCATGAAAGTGGATATGCTTTTTCTCCCTCCCCTCCAGCTTCCCACGACTCCTTCTTTGTGCGGCACTGGTTAGAAGTGTAAAAAGAAGGGTGTGAGGGGTTGCCTCGTCAGTCAATTGCACTCAGCGGCTTTGTGCGTCAGTCCAATTTAGGGCATATCTGCATCGTTCCCCCCTTCCCTCCCCCTCCCTGGCTTTCTCCTCGCCACCACCCATCCCGACCCCCACCCCCTTGAGTCATTCAAGCCCAAATGTTCATGTCAGTCTATTAGAACGTGATAGAAGTACTGATCAACGCCTCGGCGTCTAAATCCTTTTGAAACTGGGATGACCTGCTGAAGAGGATTTTGAGTGGAAGGCCCTTCACAGAACTCTTTCAAAACCACATAAATAAAGCCCTTTACTGGCTTAAAATGGCCCCTCAGATTTGAAGCTACAGAAGCTCCCTTAAAAAGGGGGGGGAGGCACAACACGATTGTCATGGATATTACACGACGGTAACAACAACAGGCCAGGAAGACAAGTCTAGATGCTGAACAAAACTAAGCTAGTCTTTTCTTATTCTACCCCCCCTCCTTTCCACTCACCACCCCTTTCTCTCTGTCCACCACTGGGGATACAGATCACTGACAGCTCTGTAAATAGGTTGTTTAACCCTTTGAAAGTGAATAAAAAGTCTGGAGACAAATGCATTCTGATGGACTTTTGAAACATGTAATGGGCAAAAAAGTATATTCTCACTTTTTCTGGGGTTCTTGTTATCTGCTTGCACCAGGCTGCTTGCTCATTGATGATTAACACGGGAGGGGGAAAGAAAAAAAAACAATTGTAGAGATTTTGTTTCCAAGGGGAAAAAAGAACATTAAATTTCATTTCAGGGCTACTGATTGTTTTGAACAGTTTATGAGTGCAGGAACTTTTGCTTTCCCTTGTTAGGATTGAGCACATATTATTGTGGCATGGTTTCATACCATATTCCCCCACCCCACCCCAAGAAAAAATGTGCTTGCCAGATGCATAGAGTCAAATCACTTCATCTGGTCTCCACACATAAGCATAACAAATTACCATTTTAGATATCTCAGCTGTTCCCAATTCATACACACACACATATTTTCATGAATGCAATTAAAAAATTCTACCTTGGATATAATACTTTACCTTCAAGTCAGTAGAACAGATCAAAAGGATGGTGAAAACCGGATATATATTTGTGAAAATTGTTTATAGCCTTTGGTTTAATAAACTAGTTTGGGCAAGTGCTTGAACTGGTCCCTTGTTACACACAATTTCTGATTCTTGCCAGTGAAGCAATTTTTCATAAATCCAGAGAGGGACTACTGTTTTTAACCTGTGGTCATGTTTGAACAATGCACGACCCTTTTTCATATGTTTAACTCATTTTAATTGTCTTTCAGAGGAAAAGGAGAGTCATATTTTGTGAGTGTGTGTGTGGTGGTGACAGAGGCCTACTGAACTGGGAGGTTAGGCTGTCTGGCTTGAGTATGTACCCTGCCACAGACCTCCTCCCACCTCCGTCATGAAAATGCATGGCTATCCTTCCATCTCCTTCAGTTAAGTATAATATTTCTCCCTGACTGTTTCTGTCACAGAGTCATTACTGGAATCTGCTGACATTTTTGACACTTGGCAGCAATGGAGCACATTGGGTGGTCTTTCAATAATCTGCAGTCCAAAAAAATATGCATTTCTTCTCCCCCCCCCCCCCCGCATTGTAAAATCATTTTTACTCCGCCTTTTCAACCCAATGGGCTAGCAAGAAGAGCTTATAAACAGTGAACAATTGCAATGATATTTAAAATTAATCCAGATCGAAACCAATAGTATGAATCCAATGGAGGATTCCATGTATAGCTTCAAAAAGAAAAAGTATAGAACACATTGCAAAGGAAATAACAGCAAGTAGGTTAAAAATTGGCTGCAGAAGCTCATTTGAAATAGAAAAGCATTACCATCCCTCTAGAAAACTAACAGTAAGGCCCCATCTGCATTATACATTTAAAGCAGTGTCATACCACTTTAAACCGTTATACCTCTACCCTAAGGAATCCTGGGTATTGTAGTTTGCTAAGAATGCTGAGCATTTTTAGGAGAGCCATATTCTGCTTACAGAGTTACAATTCCCACAGTTCTCTGGAAAGAGGGATTGACTGTTAAACCATTCTGAGTGTTATAGCTCTGTGAAGGGAATAGGGGTCTTCTAATAACTCTCAGCACCTTTTAGGAACTATAGTACCCAGAGTTCTTTGGGTGAAGCCATGACTGTTCAGTGCATCATGCTTTCAATATATTTAGATGGAGCCTGCTACTCCAGATGCATTCTACACGGGAAATTGGAGGGTGCCAGCATGTCTTGGCTGGCCCTCTTGATAGCAGAGGGAATTCCAAAGTTGTCCTTGAAGTAAACGTGGGTTCAAGCAAGGCCCAAGATAGTGATTCAGCTTAAAGGATTTATTGAGGCATCAGAAGAAGAAGAAGAAGAAGAAGAAGAAGAAGAAGAAGAAGAAGAAGAGTTTGGATTTGATATCCCGCCTTTCACTTCCTTTAAGGAGTCTCAAAGTGGCTAACATTCTCCTTTCCCTTCCTCTCCCACAACAAACACTCTGTGAGGTGAGTGGGGCTGAGAGACTTCAAAGAAGTGTGACTGGCCCAAGGTCACCCAGCAGCTGCATGTGGAGGAGCGGAGACGCGAACCCGGTTCCCCAGATTACGAGAAATACCACTACACCAGGAACAGACCTGGAAAAACAGGGGGAAAGGTCTGATTTCTATATACTTCAGCCAGCCCCTGGTGACACCCACCTCATGCCTGACTGGCTGTTTTGTGCCAGGGCAACGAATCACAATGCAGGCTTCAGAAGCCTGGCCTGAATTGTTATGCGGACGCAAGCTCAGAGCAGGGGACAGGCAGGAACATACATAACAGTCCCCCTCCGGGTGGATGACAACCTCCCAGCAAATAAGAAAGGCACCTGCAGCAGGGCTCTATCTGAAATTCTTGATGACCAGGAGCCCTGTGTGCAAGAAGTAGCTTTAGCAGGTACACTCTTTTGAGATACAAAAGCTAATTACATAATATGTTCAAGTAAATTACAAGTGGGGAGCCCTCCAAGCTGATCTGGCCCACAAGCCACATCTCTTCTGCCCGGGCCTTGCTTTGCACCCTGAGTGTTTTTGCCTGGCTGGAATATGTCCTTGAATTCTGATTGCGCCTCTTGCTTGCCTGGATGGAGGGTAGAGAGGGTTGTATGAGTCTGTGTAGAAACTAGCTTAAATTACATTTAAATTAGTTCCTCTGCCCGCATTTGCTTCTGGTCGCACCCACCAATGGTATGTGGCCCTCAGAAGATTGCCCAGAAGGGAATGTGGCCCTCAGGCTGTAAAATTCCTGCCACTAAAACTCATCAAGATTTCCCCTCACCCAGTCTCTTCTCCCTCCTGTCCTGTTTTGATCAATAAATGTTCTGCTCAATATGGGATAGTAAAACTGTACTCTTTAATTCCAAGATCCATATTAGATGCCTTGGATGGCTTTAAAAAAGGATTAGACAAATCTAGGGAGGATAAGACTACCAGTGGTTACTAGCCACGATAGCCATGCTCTACCTCCACTGTAAGAGGCAGTAAGCCTCTGCATACCAGTTTCTGAAAATTGCAAGTGAGGAGAGTCCTGCTGTTGTGCTCATGTTTTGCTTGTGGTCAGTGCCGGATTTATGTATAGGCTAAGTAGGTTGGAGGCTAGGGCCTCTAAATCTAGGGGGCCTTGCCAGACCGCCCGCACCCCAGCGGGCAGTCTCCCCTCTCCCAAAATTGCAAACCCAAGACTTTATGTGAGGGCAGGGCAACTTAGGCCTCTAAATCTAGGGGACCTCAAAGGCAGGGCAACTCAGGCCTCTAAATATTGGGGACCGCACCAGCCTGCCCTCTCCCTAGTGTCGCAGTCTCCCCTCTCCCAAAATTGCAAACCCAAGACTTCATGCAAGGGCAGGGCAACTCAGACCCAGCAACTATGAGACTCAGGGTGAGTCAGTGGGGCCCAATTTGAAGCAGTGGGGTGCAACTTGAATTTTTTTTTGTAGGGCCCCAGTTCACAGCCAAAGTCTGCAAAATCTTATAGATACAAATAAAATCCATCTAGATTGCCCTGTACAGGGGGCCCCTTAGGAACGGCACACGGGGCACAATTTGGCCAAATTGCTCCAATTGCCTTAAGGTCAGTCCTGATGAGATTGTGCAGGGATTGGACTGAGAAGCCCTGCACCTACTAGGTCCCTGGTGCCACTATTCAGAATACAGGCTCAAGGACTTGTTGTGGAAATAAAGGGGGGCACTTACTGGAAATCAGTTTTGTCACCTCCCCCCCCAAACCCCAAGACAATGAGCCCAGCCACCTTTTATTCACAGTTGCATAAGCACTGCACTACAGCATGGCCATAAACCTGTATGTTCAACCGCTGAAATATACACCCAATATGTAACAATGGAGATTTATGTTACTGCTTTATGAATGAACACTGTGTTTTATGAATGGACTCTGTATTTTGTGAATTACCTAAGAGCCACCAATAGGGAGCTCTTGAATCTGACAGCTAACCAATTGGGTACTACCAAACAGCGACCCCTATTGCTGAAAGCAGGTAACCAGCAGGCAACGCTTCAGCTCAGCCTTTGCATTGTTGACTGAACACCCCCTGCTGTGCAGATAATGGAGAAAGCTCATAAATTGTATCGCTTCTGTCATCCTGGCCAAGTCTATTATGCTGGTGTAAACCCTGGTGCACCAGAAGCCCAGAATAGCAGCAAATAAAATCCGCTCATATGTCAGCAACTGATAAGACTTGTCAACCAGTTCTTCCAAAGTCTTCCTAAATTATAAAACTCCAAAATACAGGCCAAAAGAGAACATCTGGGAAGAGTGAGGCATACAGTGGGCACCACCAGTGAAAAGGCCCTGCTCCATGTAGCTCCTGTACTGTCATTTGATAGGGTCCCACGTGCCCTCCTTCTTGACATGGAGTGCTCTCTATTGGAGTCTCCAGGTCCAGTACAAAGACCATAAGAAGGGAGAGCAGGAACCTTGAAGTTTCCAACAGCTGTTGATCAAGCAAGCAAGCACACAGGTCACCTTTGTCACAGTCAGGACACCTATGTCCTGGCCAGGCCTGCGCCCAATCTTGTTTTTGAACAGTAACCAAAATTATATTATCAACATATATAGTACAAGCAGAAAGTTGTTTTCCTTCATTTGCAAGGAATTGTACAAAACCAAGTGGCACTAATAAAGAAAAGTTCCAGGGTGGCAACAGAAAGCAAACTAAAAATGCTTCTGCAGTTCATCAAAACTATCCCCCAAAACTATTTCCCCAAAGAGTTAAATGATAACTAATCAGAGGCAGCTACAGTTGCAAATGGCAACAAAATATCTGTGAAAGGAAGAAAAGCAGGTTTGCTCAAGTGTGTTGCAAGTAGAAATACTGTTTGTAATGCAGTGAGAGCAGTAGTTTACTTGCTCAAATTAACAAATAAGAAAGTTTTGAGAAGTTAAATTCTAAATTAAAGTTGGTTACTTACCGTATTTTTCGCACCATAGGACGCACCGGACAATAGGACACACTTTGTTTTAGAGGGGGGAGAACAAGAAAAAAAATTCTCCCCCTCTCTGCCCAGCGCCCCTTCAGTGAAGCGGCAGGAGGCGCTGCGCAGAGAGGGGGAGAACTTTCCCCCTCTTGTTTTCCCGCTCTAAAACAAGGTGCCGTTTAAGGTGCATTCAGGCGGCTACCTTGGAAGCCTGGAGAGCGAGAGGGGTTGGTGTGCACTGACCCCTCTCGCTCTCCAGGCTTCAGGTGCCTTTTGACCTGCTCTTTGGGGCTGGCAGGGGGGAAGCCCACCAGCAGCCCCAAAGAGCAGGTCAGGGAGCAGCGGAAAGGCGCAGCGGAGAGGCTCCTGCCATAGCCGCGCGTCACCTCTCCAGCCGGGAGAGGGTCGCTGGGCTATGGCTTCTTTAGCCCTGTGCGCGCTCTCCCGGCTGGAGAGGTGACGCGCGGCTATAGAGGCTCCTGCCATAGCTGCACGTCACCTCTCCAGCCGGGAGAGGGTCGCGGGGGGCTGCTTTAGCCCAGCGACCCTCTCCCGGCTGGAGAGGTGACGCGCGGCTATAGAGGCTCCTGCCATAGCCGCGCGTCACCTCTCCAGCCAGGAGAGGGTCGCGGGGGGCTGCTTTAGCCCCGCACGCGCTCTCCCGGCTGGAGAGGTGACACGCGGCTGTAGAGGCTCCTGCCATAGCCACGCATCACCTCTCCAGCCGGGAGAGGGTCGCGGGGCTATGGCGTCTTCGGTCCATAGGACGCACACACATTTCCCCTTCATTTTTGAAGGGGAAAAAGTGCGTCCTATAGAGAGAAAAATACGGTAATTGAGAAGGGGATTGTAACAAAAACACTGGGTCTAATTTGAATAGTAGAGTGCCTGGTATCTGGTGGGCAACCTCATCCTTTATTTCCACACTGTGGCTGCAGACCAAATCACCTGTCAGGAGAGTTATGAGATTCAGGTGAGGGTCGGATGCCTTGTCAATCTCAGCACGTATATAAGAGGCCTTTGCCCTGGCCGAAACCTGAAAGCTTGTGCGCTATGTTGTACATAGTGGATAGTGCACTCTAGGGGAATTCAAATGACTCTCAGACACAACATACACAAACATGCACATTGAGAGCTTGTTGGGGGCAAATGGGAGACCAAAAAGGCTAGTCACCGCACCATCTACATATTTGGCCAGCATATGAAACGTCTCTGTGCATAGACCAGTGTGCGCACATAGAAGTTCTCCATGTGTGGGATCCTTGATTTGACCAGGTTCCCCCTCCAATTGCATGAAAAATTGTAGCAACATAGGAGCTTCCTTCCATAGGAGCTTCAGACCATTGGCCAATCTAGCTCAGGATTATCCACACTGGCAATACTGTCTGTCCTCAGGTTTTGATACAGGGAGCATTTCCCAGCACTACCTGGAGATGTTCTACCACTAAGCTACAGTGCTACATCTGTCGAGCCTCTTCGGACATTGAACCCATATCTAATGTGGGACGTGACTGCGGTTCATGGCACGGATTGACTAGTTCTTTTGGTCCTGCAACTCTCATGTGAGGAGGGAGTCCTCTAAGCCCCCTTATGTAAGTGCTTATTTCTGTCTCTTTTTGCAATTGTCGCCTTGTAGAATTGTAATGCTATGTGTGCTGGAACACTCTGAATGGTGTTTTTGTATGAGGAAATCAGGATATAAATGTTTTCATAAATAAAAATGGAGTCTAGTAAACTTCCAGTCCACCCCATTCCCCCAACCCATAAATCAATCACCACAACTATGCATTTTATTCAGAAACAAATCTTACTGTTCAATGGCCTTAGTTTTTTGTTTTTGTTTTTGAAGATCAATCTTCGTTAAGAAATCTATTATCATCACTTACGATTTACTACAATGAAATAAATGGGCACCTGCAATGGTTTTGCCCCTAATAGCTCTTAGCTTGATTACAAGAAGTAAAAGCAAATCAATTCAGGGCAGAAGAAAGAAACATTTTTTTTAATAACATGCACTTCAGATAGGAGATCCCTACGTTATTACAAATTATAAGGTTAAGACCTCTTGAACGAATCCTAGCTAGTTAAATATTTAAAACTCCAGGGTAAGAAACACATGGGCTAATGAGCTTCAGGCAACTAAGTACGAAGATCTAGGGGGAGACATCTTGTTTTATATTAGAGAGCATTAGTGAATATAAACCAGCCAAAGAAGTGTTTAATTAAGGATTATATTGATATGGGAGAGGCAGAGGAGAGAGAGAGAAAAAAAAAGGTATGGATTGCAAAAGAATGTTTCTCTGTGTAAATTAGAACACTGAGGGACCACCTTTCAAAAGGAAAAGGGTGGACAAAGACAAGGATTTATAAACAATGTTCACTGTTCCCTCAAAGAAGACATTTCGGTCGAAGCACAGCGAGCAGTTGTACTTTTATTAATATATTCCCCACCTCATGCCAGTTTGAGGAACACCCCTTTTCTTTTTTTGTGCCCTTGGCCATTACTGTTTATATCCTTCCTGTTTTGCTTTGCTATTTTGAATAAGAAGCATCACTGCAAATAACATGTTGCCAAAGATGCACTGTGCTGAGAAGCAGGGTGGTCTTTTCTACCACCACCACTGAGAGAAGCATAATTCAGAACTGAAGGCTGACAATAAACCTATCAATGACTGCTAGCTATGTTCTACCTCCACTGCCAGAGGTAGTATGCCTCTGAATACCCAATACTGGGGAGGGTGCTGTTGCGCTCAGGTTGTGCTTGTAGGCTTCTCATAGACATCTGGTTGGTCACAGTGAGAACAGAGGGATGGACTGGATGGGCCTTTGTTCTGATCCAACTGTGTTGTGCTGAACCAAACCATTGGTCCATCCAGCTTAGTACTTTCTACACAGGGTTCTTTCCAGCCCTGCCTGTTGTCTGTTGAAGACTTTCCTTTCTCAATAAGCCTTCTAAGTGGAGTTGTTGTTGTTATTATTCCAGCCAGAATCTGCATTGGATGTTTGTGTGTTTTATATATGTGTGTGTTTTATATATGTTTTGGTTATGCTTCACAGTGGGGTGGTCTGCCCTCTAACCCAACCTCTTGAGGTTCCTCAGAGTGCCAGGCCACTATTACTTCAGAGTAGACCTGGTGAGCCCTTTGTTCACAGAACTCAAGAGCTTGGTTCATCACAGAAGCCTCCTATGCTCTTCTCCTACCTTCTGCAGCTCGTGTTCCTCCCTCTTCCTTCTCTAGCTGGACCTCTGTGCTTCTTTCCACCCCCATCAACCTCCTCCTGGGCTCCCTAGAGAATGACGTTGCCACCCTCCTACTTAACCTGCCTGCAGCACTGAGCCAGGAGGAATCACCCTCTTTCTTTCCTGTCCATGCCTGACTGTGGCCCTGCTGGAAGCACCAAATACTATGGTGCATTTCCTGAAGCTGTCTCTTCAGCCATTCTCTCCCCACCCCTTCAAGTCCATACCTACCTCTCAGCAGCTCTTTTATCTCAGTATGGGTGCCAGGGAATCTTCCTGCAAATACTCACAGAGGCATGAGCTGCAGAATATTGAGGAGACCCCCTCAGTGAAAATGTAGGAGACTCACCCCCTCCAGCACCACCTCCCCTGGATGGCATGCCTGCTTCTGAATATAAGATTTCCCCAAAAGTCATTTTCCTTAAGGACGTTAAGGACTATAGAATACCAGGGTAGGGTCTTTTCTGCGGTGGTCCCATTATTACAGTATCACTGACTAGTGCCTGGTTGCATAGACGTTACAAGAAGGCCTGCAATGCTTTTATGTTCCATTAGCTTCCCAGCCTGTTTTTTTTCTATTTTTATCGGTCGCTCCCCCCCACCCCAGCAGCTGAGGGGATGTGTTATAATTTATATGCATTTGATTTTAATTGTGAGCAGTTTATGCCATTTAGTTTTAGAATGTTGGACCAGGGAGACCAGGGTTCACATCCCCACTCAGCCATGACCGCTGGGTGACCTTGGGCCAATAACTTGCTGTCAGAGAGCTTCTCAGGGTTCTTGTGAGAATAGAAGGGGAGAAGGGGTATTCCTCCTTGAGCTTCCTGGAGGAAAGGTGAGATATCCAGGGCCATCTTTAGCATATGCAAAGATCCGCCCAGAGTCCCCCCCAAATTTAGTTTAGCCCCCAGATTAACCTTTATTATGCTTATGTCAGACACCACACTTACACCTTATCTCTTGTTTACAAAAGGGAGGAAAAAGAAACAAACTTTTTCATTTGCTCATTTATTTACAATACACTTATACTTAAGTATACACCACCACCACACTTAAACTTATAAGTATTGTTTAGGCACCTACTTAGGAGAAACATCAGTCGTGTCAAAGGTGCTGCTGACCCTGCTGCCACATAGCAGCTCAATACAATATGTAACATAATATTTTGATATAAGAGTTAATTCCGCGTGCACGGCACCGTTGTGAATGACAAGCGCCGTCGTTGAGTCTGACAAGCTCCGCCATTGTGAATGAAAAGCACTGCCACTGGCGCGACATGTCTTTGGTAAATGAGCGCACAAAGTCGAAAAGTGAGACAGTACGTATACATTTCAGTAATACCTAGGTATATATGTATTTTGTTTTTCTAGCTTGATCAAAATTATTTATTATTTCATAACAGGTAGATAGTTAAGAGCTTAGGCAGTATCAGCTCCAGGCACCCCCCACATTTTAACACCCAGGTGCCCCGCACCCCTTGCACCCCTGTGTAAAGACGGCCCTGGAGATATAAACGAGATAAATAAATAAATGACCCTGTTCAAATGCATGATACAGCAACTTGGTCAATTCCCAAAGCAAATAAAGTAGCCCCCTCAAACCCCACCTCCCAGCACCCCACTTAACCCCACAACAACTCGCCCGCTCGAGCTTATAGAGAAAAGTCCGCGATTCCAATCTGAAATGAAATTATGGCTGTGATAACATTGTCTCTGGCTTACAGAGGCTGACATGGATATTGACAAAAACTTAGTCGGCGTTTTAATAAGAAAGCAAAACACAGGGAGGGGGGGGAAATACTCCAGAGATTCCAGGTGCATCGTTAATAAGGCGCCTTGGAGGGCTGGTCCTGTCAGCCGGCATAGGGAACGCATCAGAGTTCGTCATACAACTTAAACTTCTTTTGACATCTAGTTATGTCGAAATGTGACTGATCACCTAGGGGTCCGGGCTCCTGCGAGGGAAAAGTTCACTGACAGACAGCGAACGCAGCCGATCTTAAACGGGAATCAAGAGAAAAGCAGCATTCCAGCGCCTGACAGTCAGCAGCTGCTACCTGGGTCTGCTTAACGAAGACGGCTCTGCTGAACAGTTATATTAGCATCTGTATGCCTCCTCTCTCATTATCACACATCTGCCCACCTTTATTCGACTGACGCCCCTTCTGATCTGACAGCTCTGGCATTGTCAGTGAAAAGATATTCTGGAAGCTGGGTACAGCGGCTTAGGGTGTTCGCTTTTATTTTCTAAAGACTGCTGTACAGTTTGACAGTAGAATGCCACAGAGGTAAAGAAAGATAATTAACATATTGGGCAGTTTCTAAACAAAGCTGAGACAGCTACGCTGGCAAAACTACTATTACCAGAGAAACGCTGTTTGAGTTTGAGAAAGCAACAAAGAACTGGAAACAATCCCTTTTCTTTCCCTTGGCTAGGCTTTGTGTTTGTGTGTGTGTGTGTGTATAAACACACACACGCATAACACAGTTAGGGATGGACAATTCTGTCAATTTCAGCTTCTCATTTTTCTGATCTTTAGTCCATTTTGTTCCATTTCTGCATCAGTTTGCAATTCTTTTTAGTTGTTTTTTTAAAAAAAGTCTGCACAGAAAATTGTACACCTTTTTGTGTATCTTCTTCCTCATATGCACACTTTTGTATGCAGTTTCCCCCAAAATATGCATTTTTGAAAGCAATTTTCTCTTACCATAATGCATTTTGGGTATGCTATTTTTCCTAATTTATGCATATATTTCATTAGAGAAACTGCATTGTGACCTTTCGAGTTGTGTGAATTCTGAAGGATAGCTGTGTTTTGGTTTGTGTATTTGTTTGGGAGGTTGGTCTGCATCAAAATGTGAACTGAGGAAATATAACACACACACACACACACACACACCATTTCTACACACATCATTCTTATGCAGCTATATGGCTATAAAATGACAAGCAAACATACCAATGCAGTTGGATTTACCTATTTATTAATCTTAAGTTTCTGGTTTGGGAGCTCAACCTCATTAAAACAAGTATGTTTTGATCACCAAAGAAATCTGCTTGAAAATACATCTGCTTCTGTTATGTTTGACTCTTAAATATTACCCAGAGGAATCAAACCCCTTCCCTTGAATTTTGACTGCTTTTCCTCTTTCAGTACAGATCATCAGGGTTTGTGTAAGCATCATGTAACTGTGGACGTGAAGATCACATGTGGGGATTTTCTGGAAATACAAAACAGAATAATACGAGTGAGCTTGTATCATTTGTCTGGGCTGGAGAGAGTCAAAAGGGAAATAGTGCTTCGCATCTATAAATGTACTCATGTTTCTCATTCATACCTGAATGTGGCAAATTTAAAATTCTTTTCTATTCAGAAATGCAAGAGTATTTCCATGTGGTTCAGCTTTCACTGAGATGACTTTTCACAACAAGTTGGAAATTCAGTGTATTCTTCATAATTGCAAATGGCATCAAATTCCTTTTCAGGCAGTGAAATGCTTTTATTGAGATCAAAGAGACATTTTCCAAGGAACTGGAGCAAAAACTTCCGATTTCCTTAGTGACTTTTACCTTTCCAGAAGGTGGAATCTGAATTTTCTGGATACGAATTCTGCAAAGCTATTCATTTTTCCTGCCGTGGGATTAATAAATACATATTTGATATGAAATGTAGCTATTGTGTGCTAGTTTTAATGTCATGTGTCTATGGTTTTTCTGACTTGAATAGTCACTTTGTACACCATCAAGGTGAAAAGATTTAGCAAACAAGATAGCAGTTGACCTGCTATCTTAAATTACTCAGTATGGTAGCATTTCTCCATGAAGCAATTTTGCTCCTACATATCTGAAATCCAAGTATAATGGAACTTTAGTTTGTGCTTGAAATCAAATCATAAACACAGAGTCCCCTTCCCTGTATAATAGTTCCTGGGTTGGCTCGGAAATACGTCAATCTCTCCCAGTGGTTGAATCCCGTCGTCTTCCTTGATAGCAATTTGAGGGCTTCCCTCATTTAATTCACTGGTTTCGTTTCCTCTTTTATTTTTCTTTTGTTCTTGAGAGGGCTCAGGGTTTTCATGGGTTAATGGGAGAAATTACTGCTCTTTTGCAACAAAGCAATCAAAGGCAATTCAGGGCAGCGCACTGATAAAGCAAGAATAGCTTATTCAGATTGGAATGGCAGGCTTGAACTCACAATTGCAAAGTTTGAATACAAAATAAGATATTCATTTAAGTGGGTATTATAATTTTTTTTTATATAAAAAAAAAGCAGAGCGGGAGAGAGAATCCGATGTCATTCATTCTAAAAGAGAGAGAGAAAGCATTACAGATTGCCGACACTGTACTGAAAATAGGAGATGTTGACCTTTTTATTATAGACTTTTCTCTACCGCTCTCTTCTTTACAAATGCAGACCCACCGCCTCCCTCTCCACCAACACACACACACACACGCTTCAGCTGTATGTTATCTCAAATAATTACCCTCCGCTTTTGGCTGTCCCTAGTGACTGCAGCTAAAAAAGCTACTCATTGTCGGTGAGTGAAGAGGGATTTCAGACCTGCTTCTGGAGACCCAGCAACAGCTCTTAATTAACCACTCAGGTATTGAGAAGCCTCTTCAACCCGTCTCCTATCCATATGGCCAGAACATGTCCACAGCGATAATCACTGAAGAAAATAGTGTATCAAAAAAAGAGGGGGGGAGAGAGAAAGAGGAGGGGGGCCGAAAGAAAGGAAAAGGAGGGAGGGCATCTCACAGAACAGAAAGCACAAGCAAATTATTTTTAATGATTCTCCTCTGATGGGTCGGATTATCTGTAATTTCAAGCAGGGCGCGATGGCAGAGGAGGGAAGCCGACCATAGCCGCCCTTGACCTTTCTTCTCCCCCCGCATTTGTCCCTTTGCCTGGCCCTCCTGGCTGCAAAACCTGGTTCTTAGCACCAACATCAAGAGAGTGCCCCAGGTAGCAGGAGCAAGCCTTGAGGCAGTGCGGGGAAGCTTTTAGTGCCTGTGATTTTGCTAATCCTTTGTTTCTGGTATGTGACTTCCTTTTAGCGCACCTCGGATATATGGATTTCCTGCGAGCCGAGCATTCGCGGCAACTTGAGAAACACAAGTAATATATTTTTCCTCCTCTCCTTTCCCACCTCCCCACAATTTCTTTTTGCACCCCCGCTTCCATTCAACAACCTCTTCGGCTGATGAAAAGGAACAGAGGGGAGGAGGAGAAGTTTGGAGCCTGGAAGCCTAATTAAAAAGCAAACAAACAAAAAGCTCCGCATTAACATTTATTTATTTTTTATTATTATTTTTTTTGCAAAAACACATACACACACAAGGAGAGAGAAAAAACACCCATGCGAACATGGGCCTAGAGTGTCAAAAGACATTATGTATGATTTTCATTTCTGACAGCAACCATTACATTTAAAAATTCATTACAGCAAGGTTAGTTAGACGCGTGATGGATGCGGCTTTAATCCTGCCATATATTATTACAGTTAAAATGTAAATGATGAAAAATATTTTGTGCTTATCAGCGTTTATGTGGAAATGTGTTCCGCAGTGATATATGGCGTTATATTTCTATTATTCTGATGAGAAAGAACTGAAGAAGTACAAAAACGCAAGATGAAGTGTTTATTAAAACATGGTTACTTGTGATAAAATATGCTTGTTGTACATGACTTTAAACATATTTACTGAGGGCACGTGTCCAAAACAAGCATGAAATGTGTTTGCTATGCAAATTCTGCTTTGTCTCTCTTCTCTCTGTTGTACTGAATATTGGGCTTGCTTGTGGTTCTCTTTGGTGGGGAGTAGTCTAATAGCATTCATTTCAAGTCATGCTAATAATTTTCTAGAGTAGGAGGAACCTGTTTTTATTGTGGATGTTCATATTATATATGAGGACTATTGATGGCAGCCTTCGTCAACCTTGCATCATAGGGACAACATAGGAACACAGAAAGCTGCCTTAAACAGAGTCATATCATCGGTCCATCTAGCTTGGCATTGTCTGTGCAGCAGACCTTCAGGATTTCCCACTCATGAACATGTTATGCTGAACACAAGTAGTGATTACCTCTGTACAAGAATTCATGGGAAAGAGTGTACACGGCTTGATCTGTACAGTCTAAATGTTGTGTACACATAGTGTACACTTGTTGAATGGGAATAATTAAACAAGTGTACAGCAGAATTATTTGTGGACCCAGGTACATAGACTGTACACTTATTGAATGTGACATATGAAAAACCCTACAGTAATGGCACCAATGCTTTGGAACAACCTTCCATTAGAGATTAGGCGCACACCAACTGTACTATCTTTCCAACACATTTGCTTTCCAACATATTTCCTCGAATTTCCTGACCAGTAATGCTGCCTGCACACGCAAATACCAGATTGGCTTGCAAGTGTATTACTGGTTCATCGGTTTCAGCTGATTTATTCCATTTGTTGTATTTTGCAGTTATACGCTGTACACTGCTTTAGATTTATAAAGCAGTATATAAATATATATTTTTAAAATAAATAATAAGAATTAAAATACTTTAAATCTAGCTCTGTGTCCAAAGGCTATGGGCAATATCCATTGTTAATTATACTCAGAGTAGATCTGTTGAAATCAGTGGACTGAATACAACAAAGTTGCTGAGCAAGTGGAATGACTTCTATTCATGCAATAGAGCTTCTCCTTCTGCCTTGTGTGCCCTGCATCCCAAATCTGCTTCAGAGTGTTCAGGGAACCCCCAGAGAAGATTTGGCATATGCAGTGGGGCAGACAGAAGAGGAAAGAGTGGGGAAGTTCTGTTGCATGAGAAGCCATTTCATTGATGCAATGACTTCACTGATAGAAGCTAATGGACTTGAGTAACAAGTCCATGGGTTTTAATAAATCTACTCTTGAGTATAACTTAGCGGAATACCATTCTAGGCATATAAATAAAGGACAGAGCCACATCATGCCTTTCAAGCACAGTCCAACCTACCTATGAAGCACATGGCTTCACTCAAAGAATCTTGGAAATGGAGTTCCTCTCAAGCTACAATTCTATGCCGTGCTTAGATTGCTGTTAGTCATTAGGGGAGGGCCATAGAAAAATGGTAGAGCATCTGTTTGCATGCAGAAGGTCTCTGGTTCAATCCCCAGCATCTCCAGGTAAGGCTAGGCGAGTCCCACTGTCTTAAACCCTGGACAGCTGCTGCCTATCAGTGTAGACAATACTGGGTTAGATCAATTGATGTTCTGAATCTGTAGTAAACAGTTTTCACAAGGATTTTCTAGGGTATCCTTCATGAGGCTGTCATTCTGCTGAAGCTAAGATGAGGTTGGACAGGTGGCTGCCTTATAATCACTAGTATGTGCTTATAATCTTATAGTCTTATAATCACTAGTATCACTAGTAGGTGCTTTGGGTTCCATAACAGAAGAAAGGTGGGATATAAATGTAAGAAAATAATGGTAAGAAAATAATACAGGCCCAGCTGTTTAAATGGCAGCTTTCTAAGTTCCTAAGTATTTTACTGATGATGCTTTTCTTGCATGGAAGCTGCTTTGAAGGCATATATGATGGATATAAACCATTAAATAAATGTAATATCAGAGAACAGAACCCTTCATGCTGCACCTTTGCATTTACTGCTGCTCCACGATGCTCAAAGGTGCTCTCATTTCCTTCCCTCTGTAGCAGGGGTGGAAATCTGTTTTGAGTTGGAGGGCTTCATTTCCTCCTGGATAATCTTCCAGGGACCATGTGCCAGTGGTGGCTTGGGCCATAAGGAAAAGTGGGTGGAGCAACAAATGTACATTTTACCTCTGTACAATAGGCTAATCTCCATGCACACTCTCACACATCCCTTGGCATTATCAGAGCTCAAGGATGCATTCCAGTGACAGCCAGGGCGGTGTAGTGGTTAGAGTGTGGGGCTAAAATCTGGGAGATCTGGATTCGTACCCCCACTTAGCCATGAAGCTCACTGGGTGACATTCGGCCAGTCCCTGCTTCTCAGCCCAACCTACCTCACAGGGTTGTTGTGGGGATTAAATGAGAAGGGGAAGAACCATGTTTGCCACCTTGAGCTCCTGAGGAAAAAAAGGTGAGATATACATGGCAACAAATAAATAAATACTTTCAGCCAGGCAAAAAGAGGCAATGAGGGTGTGAAGTGATGAGTGTGGCCTGGGGAGAGAGCTGTAGCCTTGGGAGACTCCCAAGGGCCAGTTACAGAGTTTTGGATAGGCTACTGGGTCTGAGTTCCCCACTCCTGGTAAGTTTAAAAGACGAGGCCTAGAAGCATTCTGCTAGCCTAATATACCAGTGAGTCCAAAACAACGGAAGCGTGTTCCGCCAAGAACGACACTGAAGGAACGTAACAATAACAGCAATGAAATATTTGAAGGAACCCCAAACATTTGACCGTTGCTGCAGTTTTTACTATTCTTCAATGTTCCTTTCCGGTGAAGCCAGAGTGAGAGAACTGCTCCCTTAAGTGGCTATTTCCGTATAAACTTTCCAAGTGCAACCATAACGTTTATTCAGTTGTTACGGAAGAAATCTCATTTGTCCATAGGTCCACAATTACCTAATTTGTTGCATAAACTGTTACTTTTTCTCCCTTCTCATGTCGATGACAGAATCATTTAATTGACTTTGAATCACGGGGCCTTGGAAATTGGTTCCACATTCTCTCTTTTTCTCCTCCCCCCCCCCCTCCGCCCTTTTAGTTTAGTTTCTTAAGAAGTCCCTTGGGTGAAGTCTACACAGGCTGAATGCAATTTACAATTGGTTATTTTTTCTTTCTAAAAAAGCAACACATCTGCTTGTATGAGGATGTTGTTATATGCATTAGCACTGCAGAGTTTAGCACCCTTTTGAATTCTGTTTGGCTCCTTTCTTTGGCAAGCTGGTCATAATATATCAGGAACTCAAGGTATTTCCTAGTTCTTCACTCTTCATAACTTGTGTGCATAGTTCATTGGAGCTGTTTTCTTTAGGAAGTCTAAAAGCAACAGGGTTGGGTTGACCTGGCACCAGTCCTATTTATAAGATCCCCCCCCCCCCGAAAAAACACACACACATCCCTGAACACCTTTGAAACTTTGTCATGTAGAGGTCACATCCGTTTAAATTAATAGCTATTGAACCAATGACGGAATGTTGACCACATAACCTTTATTGTCTTGTGAAACTTCTGTTTGAAGTTGAAAACCCCACTCAGCTGATCTGCTCCAGCATTAAGGTTAAAACATTCCCAACCATTCTCTTTAAAGCGTAATAAATTAGGAAGTGTGGTGCAGCCAGTTACCATGTGCAGTCTATTTTTATACTGGATTCTATAGTATAATTTTAAAATATATATTTTAATAATTGTGCCTTTGTGGTTGAAATAAATGTTCTACGTAAATGGGTCAGCAAATGTTATCTTTACTGGGCTTTTTAATTGGGGAAATGTGGGTTCAGATACCTGGTCAAACATAAATCCTGTTCACATAACAATTCTGCATAAATTAAACATATGGAAGAATGGAAGGAGTTGGATTATGGCTTGTACTCCCTACCTTCAAACTTTGCTCATTTAGCCTTTGTGCTCATTTCTAGCACAAAAATGTCATTTATCTCAATGCACAGTAGTTCATGGTCATCCTTGACATGCTGCTTTTACTTTAGATTTATTCCAGATCCTGCTGTCCACAAGGGTAAGTGTGGTTAATATGCATTTGAAAGCCCTCCCCTTGATTAGGTTATCCCATGCCTTTTTCTGCCTGTCCCAGGTGAATGAAAAATGAAGCAATGTTTGCAAACTTGGTATATACCAACCTACAACATCATTGGGCAGGTGTGGATACACCACCCACCATTGCCAGGACCGCCTACCTCTGTTTTCAAATAGACACACTGCGGGGTAATGTAGAATCAATCAGCAATGCACTTTTTATTTGCAGAATGAAACCAGTTTCTCAAGAGTTTGATGCTATATTTGTTTTCATTTTCTCTCGGCCCTGCCTCGTAGGCACACTTGGTAGGAATGCGGGAGAGGGCCTTTTTGCTGGCTGCTCCTAGACTTTGGAACTCCCTCCCTGGAGAAGTCAAACTGGCTTCCTCTTTGTCCTTGCACCAGCAGATGAAGACTTTCTTGTTCCAACAGAATTTTGGCAACTGGCTACATTTAAGCGAACGGATAGTGTCAAGCTGTTTTATTGTATTTATCTGTATGGTTTTAACAGATTTTAACTTGCATATAACTTGTTTGGATTCTATCAACATTTAATTGCTTTTAATTATTGTCCCCCCCCCCCCATGTTTTTAGCTGTTCTTCTTTTTATCTGTAAGCCACCTTGAGTCCCTGTCAGGGAATAAGGCAGAGTATAAATAAATTAATAATGATAGCAATAATAATATTAAAGACCTGAGAACATCAGAGGAGCCCTGCAGGATCAAGCCAGTGGCCCATCTAGCACAGCATTCTGTTATCACCGTGGCCAGCCAGATGCCCATAGAACACCCATAAGCAAAACTCTTGCCACTCAGCTTGCATTTACCAAAAATGGGAATTCTGGCACATACGACTTCTGGTCCTGGAGGCTGTACAGAGTCACCATGATGAGCAGCCACCACAGATAGCCTTATCCTCCATGAATTTCTGTAACCCCTTTTCAAAGCCACCTACTTGGTGGCCGTCACTGTATCTCCTGAGCGTGAAGTCTAGATTTTAACTTATGCATTGTGTGACAATGAACTTGCTTTTGCCTGTCCTGAAAAACATCCTTTGTTACAGTTGCATATATTCCTTTTTGTTGCTTTTGAGACTGTTTTACTTACATTCTTTCTCTGTCTCCTCCCTATGTCACCACCTGTGGTTTCAACGGCCGAGAACTGACTGTGGTGACCCTTCCTAATTATGGCCATTTTATTCCCCCCCCCCAAAAAAAAAATTATTGGGTCATGTTAGGAGAGAAACAATGCCCTCCCCCTTTGATGGCCATGTTTTGTCCTATTTTTTCTCATTCATTCATATTTCTTAAACAAATGTCTGGCCTTACAACCAGTGACAAGCTTGCCTGTCTTGCTTCTTTGTCTCTCAAGGCTGGATCCAATGTTAGTCATACACAGAGGAGAACCACTGAAATTTATTAGCATGGTCTTCTTAGGTCTATTAATTTAAATGGGTCCACTCTGTGTAGAGACACCCCTGACCTCCATTCTAAAAGAAAAAGGTAGTAGAAACATGGATTACGTTCTCAAAATTATCAAGCAAGTGAAGTTACTTTGTTTACAGAAGAGGGGAAAGTGGACCCTTTTGTTTAAAACCTTTTCTGCTTGGCACAATATATGGAGAGAGGTTCTTTAGTTGCTTCTATTTGGAAAAGTGTGGGTTTGTGTATGTGTTTGTGTTTGAAGATATGCAACCTCCATTCAGTTTGTAGGTGGCCTTCCTAAAAAAAGAAGAAGTTATAAGTTAATAATAAAAAAATCTATGCAGATTTATGTGAATTGGATGAACTCACTCAAGCATTTGAATGTTAATCTGTTGGAAAATAGCTACCGCAGTCTTGGAATAGCTCAGCTCCATCGAGCAGGGAAGCCTAAACTGCAACCTCTCTTTCTCTGACATTTTCTCCATTGATGCCAAAGTAAACACAAGAGATTATTATGGGAAAAACCAATGAACTACTGGAAAGGAAACTGTGATATATTTAAGCCAGCTTTCCCTCCCCCTCCCAGATTCACAGAACTCTCAGCTTTCACTAATGCTTATATTTCACCTGCTTGGCCAGTCCTTGTAAATTACTTTCTGTCGATTTTTACTTAGCCAGCCTACTTTTGTGAGAGCTTTTCTTGACAGCCATCCTTACTTTTTGATGACTTACCTTACCATTTCGCTCTCCCCTGCCTTTTAAAGAAACTTACACACACTTGTTTTGTTTTCCACCATGGAAGAGGGGCTCCCTGTTGATGGTGCTACCTTTTGTGCACAGTTACATTACAGCAACAGAGTGAATGCGAAAGTGGCTGGAAGATGGGGGTAGGGGTAGGTGAATCGGTCAATTTCAGTCTTTTTCTAATTTTTCCAGTCTTAAGTTTAGATCTCCACATTTCCACATCAGTCTGCATTTTTGAAAATAGAAAGACATTCTCAGGATTTTAGTGCAAATGTCTCCTAATATACACATTTTATTTGGCCTAATAGGCACACATTTTTGCTAACCAAATCTCCTGAATGCATTTTTGCACGTTATTTCCCCATATGTAATGCAGTTTAATTCATGCTTTATCATAACATATGGTTTTTTGTACTAGAGAACTGCATTGCAAAATTCAGAAAAATGCAAATTTCAAAGGATGACTGTGGTTTGGTCCATGTGCTGTTTCAGAAAGTGAAAATTAGGTAGGCTCACCTTTAAATGCAAACTGAAATGAAGTTCTTCCCCGTCCCCAGTGGTGATGGGGATTGGTTATGGGAAGAAAAAATGAGCAAGGAAGTTGGGTGAAGATGGCCATTTCATCTGTTATTCAGTTTTCTCTCTGTGTGTGTGTGTGTGTGGTTTTTTGGTGGAGTCTGAATGGTTCACACATGTATTAACCATTTTCCTCAGTTTTTATTCTTGTAGAACATTGTTATTTTTCTTACTGCAATGAAATGAATATTTTACTGATTGTTTTCGCTTTCAAAGTTCCCACAGTTCCATCCTCCACTTGCTTTGGGGCCTGTAGCGTTTCCAGTGGATGTGGTTTTCTGGACTTCTGAAGTTTCCTGACTCCTCGTTCGTCCAAAGTGTCCTTGGAAGTGCAGGGTCTCCTAGCAACTCTCAGCAGCCTTAACAAACTGTAGTTCCCAGGATTCTTTGGGGGAAGCCATCACTGTTGAAAGTGATGTGATACTGCTTTAAATGTAGAGTGCAGATGGTTCTAAGTAACTTTAACAAGTAAATAGAAGAAGAAAAGAAAAATTTAAATAGAAAATAAAAGGAAAGCAGGTTTCACTACATACACCTTGCTCTCTCTGGTTATGTTCATTGGGGCTTTGTACAACAACTTGCCCACTATTACATCATAGCAGACACTCCCTGTCTGAAAACCAGGAGAGCTGCTGCCAGTCAGTGTAGACAATATTGGTCTCCATGGACCAGTTGTTTGACTCTAGTATATGGCAGCTCCCTGCAGTCCTGTGTTGGCTGGCTTGTGCCTGCCATTCCCCCGACTGCATCCTACATTTCTCGCGATCCACTTCTAGGAAAGCTCAATCCCTCTTTCCCTCCCCAGCTTCTCTGGAAACAGTATGCAGATCTGATGTTTTCAGCAGGCTGTAACCAAAGCAGCTTGCAGACTTCCTCATTGCTCTCATTAACAATGGTTTCCTCAATGGGCATAATGATTGAGATTACGGTTGTGGCCAAAAATTCTCTGGCACGCAGCAAATGCTGTTGGAACGAGAGCTTGAAGCCATTACAAGGGCCCGAAACAGCTGCAGGGATAATATAGCAGCATATCAGTGAGTGAGCTTGGAGTGCTTTGATGGATAAAAACAGAACAAGATGTTAGGTGAAGGTGTGCACGCACATTGTGGTGTTGAGTGCAATGAGGACATCAGTGTGCAGCAAGACCATACGCACATTTAGATATGCAAGTGATCGATTATTTTTGAAACCACAGCCAGGTTTTACCACAGGCCGGCAGATTATTTGAGGAACAGCCAGACATTGAATCTAGGCTGCATTCCCACTGCAGTTTACTTCATCTCCCCAATGTTCCCCTAACTGTTAATTTCCACATTATATCTGAGCTTTCACACAAGGCAAAAGCCACTTCTAGAAAAAATAATATGGCACATGTTTAGTGCTCATTTCTGAGTTTTTTTATTTCAGAAAAAGGAATCTATTTGCAGCCCCCTTAACCCAGATGATCACAGGATGAAAGTAACAAAATTTGGGGCACTATTCTGGCATGCAGTTCTGTTTACATGGAGAAGCAGCACCCTTGTTCAATGATAGTTGTTGTTGTGTTACCCCACCCCACACCCACCAATGGGAATGAAATCTAGCATGGCATGCTGGTATATGAGTCAAAAAGCCGTGGTTTCATAAAGCAGAAGGTACTGCTGTATGAAATGAACATAAGAAAATGTGACAGAAGTGCTAGGAAGCAATATTCTTCATATCTGAATGCACTCTTAGTTGCAGTCTGGGTGGACTCCATCAGCAAAGAAACAGACTAAAGTGGGGACAGGCAAAATTAATGAACTATGCAGAAATGGCAAAACTCACAAGAAGAATAAGAAACTAAGAAGAAGGAACTTTCAATAAAGAATGGGGAAAATTTGTGGACTATCTGAGAAACTATTGCAAACAGTTAAACACAGTTAGCAGGATTAATTTAAAATCAAGCAGTTGAAAGGTTAACTTAAAGAAAAAAATCAGAGAGTAACTAATGAAAAGAAATTAGGGGGTAGATGCAGTTTTGAAAATGATTCTGTAAGAAACCACGGAAGATGGGGAGGGAAGTCAAAATAAGTATGTATTATTCAATGTATGATTATTGTTAAATTTAACATTAATTTTAAAAATAAAAGAAAAATAAAAGAAAAATTTTATATATAAAAAAGAAATTAGGGAGAGGGATAGAGATATATTATGCATCATGAGCTATGTCTCTACCTAACCCATACCTGATGTCACATATGATGTCAGGTGGGGTGTGGTTTGGGGAAACTGGCCTCATAGGCCAAAGTTGAACCCCTGACAGGCGAAGTCTGGCCTGTGGAACCAGAGGTTCTCCACCCCAAATATCTGAAAGACTGCCTCCTTCCCTACAGACCTTCCTGGGTGTTCATAGCAGCAGGAGGGAGCCTTCTTTATAGTTCCTCAGAAGAGCAGGGTGGTGGTGACCCAGGAGAAGGCATTCTCTGTGGCAGCCTCTAAGTTGTGGAGTTCTTTCTGCACAGGTTTGCAAGCCCACATTCTCACTTGAATCTTCAAATATTCGAATAAAAGACCCGGAGAGGGTTGTAGTCAGAAACAAGATCCCTGCTTGCGTGCATGCAAGAGCCTACAATTGTCGAAGACCCTTTAAGACTTTCTGGCGGGCATACAGAGATTAGGGGGCAGGTGGGAAGAGACTGAGAAACACTAGCGGATATGATCCTAGCTGCACTCTAGAAATTCCATTCACACATGGAAAACAGGGTTACTGTTTATTAGTCCATCTCATCCCAGATGGTCCATTCTGACTGGCATCATCTTACCAGAGTCTCAGGTGGAGGAGAAGCTTTTTCCTGCCCTGTTCCCTGAAATTATTTTAACCAGAGACACTGCAGATTGAACCTGAGACCTTTTGCCTTCAAAGCACATGTTCTACTGCTGAGTTGTGGGCCCTCCATAATGCTAAGAGCAGCGTAATTTATGACAGAGACACACAAGACAAGGCTTGCTGCATCTAGCCCACCCAAACTGCAGCTGTGTGCTGGTGACTCACCTACAAGCTGGTTGTTCTGGAGAAAAACAGGGAGCAAGTTTTCATGGAGGAAATTTGAGTGGGCTGCATCCACACTGCCCCATGGATCTTATGCACCTCACTCCCTATATAGAGCGTTCTCCAGCCTGGGGCCCTCCAGATGTTTTGGACAACAACTTCCACCATACCTGACAATAGCCCATGTTGACTGGGGCTGAAGGGAAATGGAATACAAAATGCCAAAAGGGCGCTAGTTTGGGGAAGGCTGCTTTAGAAGATTCCCTTCCTGTCTACCTGTTCCTAATGAACATGAATATCAAGACAGTGCAGAGTGTAAAGCGTTCAGATGGTGGAGATGCTCACAGGGCCTGTGTTTCTTAACTCTTAAATGCTATGCTTTTTAATTGTTTGTTTAACTGTATATTTTAATTAAGGATGTTTTTGTTGGAAGTATTGGAATTTAACTGAGCTTGCATTGCAGGCTGCTTGTACCTAGATGGAAAAGGGAGATAGAGAGGAATCCTCTATTCTTCCTAGACTGCCTTTCTTGTGGTGACCTCGTTGATCTTCCTTCAGTGTTAGACTGTTACTCTCAGGGTTGCTGACCACATTTCCTTCTTCCTGCTTCTCCATCCTTCCCTTGAGAGAGGAAACATCTTTGTGTTTCTCCCCTGTTGAGATGAAAGAGCAAACATGGCTATTTGCATCTCCACCTTGGGTAGACATAACTGGGATATTTCCTATGAAGGGTGTACTTCCTGCAATAAACACAGCATTCTTCTTTTCCTAAATGCATTTTTGTATGTGACTATATCCAGGGTAAAGTGTGATCCTCCAACAGGGATCCAGTGTTTTCTTCAGCTTCTGCGAGTGTGATAAATCCAGATACCAATGGAATTGCTGTTGTATATTTTAATTATGTGCTGATTTTATTTTTTTTACCTGTAAACTGCAGAGAAAACATTTTGGCATATGAGTGGTATATAGAGTAATTAATTAATAATATGCAGCCCCTGTGAGAGATATGGCCTTGGGGTGAGGGGATGGTCTTGTGAAGGCCACATACAGACATTTGGGGGGCCACACTGGGCCATTCGGCCTGAGGTTCCCCACCACTAGTATATCACCAATTTGTTCAGTTTGGTTGTATATTTTCATTTGTTGTTTGTGACTACTTTTGTTATGTTGTAATTACGTAATTTTTTTCATGTTGTAAACCACCTTGAGTGTGGTTTGAGCTATGGAAAGTTGGCATGCAAATAATATTATGGATGTGTGCTTTGCCACTCTGAGCTTAGGCTTGATCTCTGCACCATGAATCCATCTATCTGCCTGCCTTTGTAAAAGGTATAAAGCACTGTTGTTGTTTCCAGTATGATTAATCAACCTCTGAACCCAAGCCCAGCTCCAGTCCTTCTGTCGCTAGACACCAGTCTAGACCTCCCCTTATACATGACCATCTAACTGCCATGCTGTTCACCTCTGTCCATTCAGAGCTTGCCTACCACTGGAAAGACTCCAGAGTTCCATCTCTGATGGGATGGAAAGGGGAAGCTTGGGAACTGGCTCTTTTTGAGCATCTAACTAAACACAGAAGCAATGTTAGGGGACAAACTAAACACGGCCATTTTGATAAGGTATGCTCTCCATATATCAACTATGTAAAGAGAAGTGATTTTAATGTACCATAAGACCTCTGTCCATTCTTGCATACCTATGGAGAAGCTATGTCATGGATAGTTGAAACCTTGGATGATGTAGAAAGTGATTCAATTATTTGGCAGTGTCGCCACTCAGGTTTTACCTTCTTATATATATGACTGAAATAAGCACATAGCACTCTAGAGGTCTTGAATTGATCAGTGTTATTTTACTATAAATTTGTTGTTGTTGCTGTTGTTGTTATTTAAAATGGATATGTAAGACCATCTCTCTCTCTCTCTCTCTCTCTCTCTGTATGGAGTGTTGCCCCACAAATAGGATGATCGTATTGCTCTAGCATCCTAGAGGGATCTAGTGAGCCCTTAACAACAACAACAACAACAACAACAACAACAACAACAACAACAACGTACATTTGTTACTCACTTGTTACTGGAAAGGTCTCTAAGCAACTCATACTTTGTAAGACACAGATACATAAGACATGGAGATAGGAGGTATCGCCCTACTAATACTATGGTGGTGTCTTTTAAGTATGCCAGGAGCCAAAGGTGTTGTAAACAGGTGTAAGAATTCAAAACCAAAAGCTGAAGTCTTCCTGAAACTTGCAGTCTCGGTCAGAGGTGAAAAATCTCATTCTTAGAGCTTTTCAATCTGCCACCTAGCTTTAATAAAGCCCTGGGAGATCTCGTTCTCTTGCCCAATTCTTGCCTTTGCTCTTTGGGTGGTCCATAAAAGAACAAAGCTTCTTGGCACAGGTTGGTAATGAACAAAACAAAAATAGAAATGGGTGTGTTTGTGTCAGGCTCCTTTAAAAACAAATCAGGAGCTTTTAATTGGAAGAATCAGGAGTCTGATCTCCGCTAAACCAATGAATAATGAGGAAGAAGAGATAGAATGTAAGAGTTGGTGTTTGATGCACTCATGAGCTCCAGACTCTGAGAAAGTGTTGTTCACCTGGGCTAACCTGATCCTTGCATTTGGCTTGGCTTCAACAGGGTAGTTTAGCAGGTAGAAAAGTAGTCAGTGGTGTAAAGTCTTTGTTGTTATGAGACAAAATAGCATATCTTCCTCCACCTGGTGGTTAAGAAGTACTATCCAGATATGTGGGTGAAAATTCTCTTACAAATAGCCATTAACGAATGGGAAAAGTCAGCTGGGGGCTGCAGCCAATAGTGGGCAGAGCAGAGCAGATGTTGGGCAGGTTGGAAGCAAAAAGGATGGAGCAAAAGGATTGTAATAGAGCGCCCTCCCTCCCTCCTTCTTCCCTCTTCCTTCTTACATTTGCCGCCCCATCTCCCTTTGTGGCACCTCATCTCTCTCTCTGCTCTGCATATTACATGGAATTCAATGGGTAGAATGTTCACTGCTGTGAGGGAGTACCAACTCTTTCACAAGTGATGTCAGATGATTGGCAGGTGGGTGTGGTTTGGGGGAAATGGCCTCATGCACCAAATTGAAACCCCCTTGGTGGGCCAAGATTGGCCCGTGGACTGAAGGTTGCCCACCCCTGCACTTAAGAGATAGGTAAAACCAAGAAGTTGTGTAAATAAAATGTGTGACAGAGGTACTGGCCAAATTAGAACAGTCTGTTAAAATTTATGCTAAGCATGCATATGTATTTATTCATCATCAAAGCGATTTCCATCAGGAAAGAGAAACCCTCAGCTCTGTGGTGCTTAAAACCGTAAGAACTATGCTAACTAGTTCAATTTATCAGGCACGTTTTAGCTCAGGTATTCCTCTGGTTGCCAATAGACTCTAATATGCATTGAGAAAAAGGGAAAATATTCAGCAAACAGAGTGGTTTCCATGGTGACCACAGGTGGCTTTGAATTTTATGCACTCTCAATGAGCTCACACATTTATGGCTGAATAAATAAAAGGTCAGGCATACTTGATGCCATAGGTAGGCAAATGATATATAAAGGTTATTTTGTGTCTGTTTATGTGATTTCTTTATTTATTTTCTCTTCTTGGAAGCTCCTATTAAGGACAGGAACTTAAACATAGGCTTAGATCACCTATAATTTTGAAATGGTTTTGCGCAATTACAGATACAGCCAGCGACCAGAAAAGTTGATGTCCTAAGTATGCCTGTGCTGGTGTGATGTTGTACCATAAGACATCAACTGCAGCTCAGTGGTAGAGCACATGTTTTGCAAACACAAGGTACCGGGTTCAATCCCTGGTATCTCCAGGTCCGAAATCCTGAAGAGCCACTGCCAGTTGATTTATACAGTCCTGATCTAGATGGGCCAATAGTCTGGTTTCGTGTAAAGCGGCTTATGAACTATAGGAAGTCACCTATATTGATGGTGAATATATCGGTGAATGGACCGGGCCATAGCTTTCCATGAGCCTGAGCTCAAGCTGTGGCATCTTCATATATATATCCCTGGGTTGTAAGGCTTTTCTGGAGCCCTTGGAAAGCTACTGCTTGTCAGAACTAGAAGGTCAAACTAGATGATGCGTAAGACCATAAGAACTTCTGGATCAGGCCAATGAGCCATCTAGTGCAGCATGCTGATCTCATAGTGGCCATCCAGATGCCTATGGGAAGCTGGCAAACAAGACCCAAACACTCCTGCGGTTTCCAGCAACTGGTAATCAGAAGTATTACTACTTCTGAACATAGAGCAGCCATTGATTGCCTTCTCTTCCATGAATAGGACTAATCTTCTTCTAAGGCCATCCAAGTTGGTGGCCATCACTACCTTTTGTGTGCTGTGTGAAGAAGGCCTTTCTTTGGTCTGTCCTGAATCTTCCAATATTCAGGTTCCTTCGATGTCCCCAAGTTCTAATTTTTATAAGAGAGGGAGAAAAACTTCATGTTCTCCACACCATGCGTTATTTTATAGACATCTACCATGTCACCTCTTGCTTGCCTTTTCTCTACACTAAAAAGGCCCAAATGTTGCAACCTTTCCCTGTAAGGGAGTTGCTGCATCCCTTCGATCATTTTGATTGCCCTTTTCTGAATCTTTTCCAACACTACAACATCCTTCGTGAGGTGAGGCAACCAGACTCATACTTCTCCCACCTATGTAATGGACTGTGGTTTGGCCCTGTGAAGAAAGACGATTTTGGATAATACACATGCGCGCGCACACACGCACACACACACTTCCTTTTTGCAATAGCCAGCATGTGTCATTGCGTACAAGTTTTTAAAGCTGGCAATTTAGTTAGACCCTTGTATTCAACCTTAGTCTTTAGCTGCACCAAAGTATGAGAATAGGTGTCACACTGTCTCTAATATTATCTGCTGCAGATGCACTTCTAGAAAATTGCCGTGAAATTTGAATATATCAAAGGAGGAAAGGGAGGAGGGAAAATATTTTCAAAAATCTGTGCTTGTAATTTTTATTTTTATTATTTAAAAAAAAACAGAGCAAGACAAGACAAGCAAAACCTCCCATAGTATTTTTTTTGAAAGGCTTAGTTAAGGTCAGTTGGAAGTGAAAGATATTAACACTCCACTGACAAATGTATTGTTGTTCCTTTGAATGGATGATGAAACCGTCTCGTCTACTGGGTTGTTAAAAATTTATTAAGCAGCTCAAACGCCTGTTGACTGGAGATGAAATATACATTGTAGTAGGCGCAGTTCAGTCTTTGGATGACACAATTGCACCTAACAATGTGCTGAGGAAACACTTCCCCCCACTCCCATAAGTATTTCATAAATAGAAAATCCTGCTTTTATTATGAAGTGTTTACCTCTTTTTTAAAGACAAAAAACCCACCAGTCTTCAGTATCAATTTGCAAACCACACACACGCAAACACACACAAAATTTAAATGTTATTGGTGGGCATCCTTGAGGAATTTGATCATTTTGAATTACAGAATGAACTGACCTGATCCACACCAACCATTCTAATGTGTACATTGGAACTTTGACTTCATTCCTAACCCCACTTACCTGGGAGTAAACCCTATTGAATTCAACAGGACTTATTTGCAAGGAGACATGGCCAGAACTCATCTAGCTTTCACACTTCCCAAATGCTCTAGTGTAAATCTCAACTCAAAAGATAAGTGAAATGTCTGAGGCCCTTCTTCGTGTAACCCCTCCTTGGAAGATCTGGAGGGTGGCAACATGAGAACAGGCCTTTTCTGTGGTGGCTCCTCACTTAATGAATGCTCTCCTGGGGGGGGGGCTCACCGGGCACCATCATTACATATCTTTAAGTGCTAGGCAAAAAAAAATGCCTTTATAATCAGGTTTTAATATATGTACGTATGTGTTTGGTTTTTGCTTAAAATATTGTAAGTTGCTTTGTGTTGCCGGACAAAAAAGTGACTAATAAATTCAATAAATAATAATAATTTAAGGAAAAAATCATGTAGAAATATGCAGCTTGAGAGAGAATAAATGGGGGAGGGGATATGTATTTAAATACATAGGATTATATCCAGTGCTAGAACTACTCAAAGTAAACATGGTGAAGTTAATGAGCATGACTTAGATTCATTAATTCCAGTGGGTCTACTCTGAGTGGAACTTCATTGGAGACGATCCATATTTAAATGTGAATCTTCATGCAACTCTTTTTTAAATGCTCAGAAGAATGCTGACATGGCAGTTATAGATGGATGGATGGATGGATGGAAGGAGACATGGGTCAGAAACAGACTAGGTATTATCTAAGCAGACATTACAGGGGCTCTGGAAGCCATAACTCATGCCCCCATTCTTGCTGCCATGCTCTTCAAAAGCAGTTCTATGTGCATACTGATTTGCATGCTTAAAACTCCTCCATTTGAGGGGGTTCCTTATGTGAATCAGGTATATGTATGTAGAGCACCTTCCCATATGCTTCAAATGTGCAGATGGTCCTGAGTGCATCAGTGGCATGGAGCAGGCTTAGTCTGCACTGCTCTACAAAATTCTATCAATAGATGGGAGGTCACTCAAAGCCCCCTAGTGACTGCTGGGGGAAAAGACATACACCTGTCATTTTGGGTGGGAAGAACCAATTTCCCAGTTTCATCCACAAGGTAGTTGAAGAGGTTTGAATGAAACTTCATTTTAGATGGTATGCACACATACAACCATCCACCCCGAGTCACCTCTGGTCCAACGTGCTTTGGAAATACAAAAACCTTCAAGACCTCTTTGGACAGCAAGGCAAAAGTGAGATGTTAACAGAATCTGTGACTTTTCTTTTAATCTGGCCTCACTTCTTTCCAGAAATATGCACCCATACATACACGCTTCCTGTCTCTAGCCTTTAATGTTTTCCTGATTTCTGATGCATCAGGGGGAGAAATAAAGGTAAATAATTAAATGTTGGCTGCAATATGAATTTGTAGAGCTGAAAAGAGAGCAGATTCAGGCATTGGATGGGCCTGTCCAACATTGTCCCATTGCTGGGTGTGTTTTAAGGATAACAACAACAGCAACAACAATTTATTTATACCCACCCGTCTGACTGGGTTTCCCCAATGCATTAAAACATCAAACATTAAAAACTTCCCTAAACAGGGCTGCCTTCAGATGTCTTCTAAAAGTCAGATAGTTGTTTATTTCCTTGACATCTGATGGGAGGGTGTTCCACAGGGAGGGTGCCACTACTGAGAAGGCCCTCTGCCTGGACCTCAGTGTCCGTGCTGAATCATGGGGGTGGAGACGCTCCTTCAGATATACTGGGCCGAGGTCGTTTAGGGCTTTAATGGTCAGCAAATTCTAAATACAAAAGAGAAAACCATAGCTAACTTTAACATGTGGTCAGCCAGTGGCATGTGTAATGTAAATGGCATTCACAATGGTGGTTTGTGACTAGGGATAGAGGAGGAATTTGCTTCAGTTTGTATTTTCTGAATCAATACGCAATCTGAAACAAAGCTATCATTCAAAATCCACATTACTCCGAATTTTGGAATGCAGGTTTCTAAGCAAATAATATGTAAAAAAAAAAGTATATTAGGGGAAAGGTGCCATAAAAATGCATATCAATTAATAGAAATAACACAAAAATTATCAGGGGAAATTGCTCACAAAAGCATGCGTATTCCTGAAAATTGTGTGCAAAAATGGGTGTCACACAAGAAATGCAGACTAAAAAGCTGGTGAATTTTCTTGAGGGTGTTAAGAAAATAATAATTCGAAAGTAATGCAGAGATGTGAAGAACCAAATTTAGGATTGCAGAAATGAGAACGGGTGAGCTATCAATTGTCTCACTGAAACCAACAGATTTATCTATCTCAGCTTGTGGCATTCTGGGAAAGTGTAGGATATATTGGCTATAGCACAGAAATCCCTGTCTCATACTTGGAAGGGGAGGGGAGAGAAGGAGAGGAAGAAGAGGAAGAGGAAGAAGCATTTCCTTTGGCCTTCCAAACTCCTTCTCATCTTCCAAGTCCCCTCTGAATCAAAAGCTGGCTCAATCCAGAGTTAGCCGTGATAAAGAAAAGTTAACATCTGTTCTGTCTTCCAGCAACAAGGATTAGCTGTTTACTTTTGCTGTCAAAAGCGGGGCAGCATCGGAAGTGACTGCAAAGAATTTTTCAAAGCCACTCCATTATCTGCCGTTCAGGTCAAGCCAGCTACCACTTCTGAGTAATTTATAAAGTGCTATGCTCGGAGGTATTGCACAATCTCATTATCATTAGGAGGGCTCTTTTTTTGCATATTTAACTACAGTTTTTAATTAGATGGTATTTTATTATTCATGCACATAATTTGACTCCAACTCTAGCACTTTCACTTGTAAAAGGAAATGCATTTGAATTTGGGGTTTGAGGCTTGCTGGGTGCTTTTGGTTGGCAAAAAAAGCAGGGATGGAATGGTGCGAGCCTGCAGTCGGTAATGGCTTTCTTTTAATTTAGCTAATAGCTATCATGTTATGTACCTTTATAAATTTGTTAAATTCATAGCGCTGGGAGTTGTCTCTCAATGCGGTAACAGTAAGTAGTTTGCTGTGTTTGGATTTCACATACAAACTGTTTGCACAGGCTCCTTGATGTATTATTAAAATTGGTAATGGACTCCCGGGACGTCATCTCGTTATATGCCTTCATTTGCAGAATAAACCATGCGTTGTTTTCATCTTTACTCATGATTGTTAATGGCATTGGTGATGAGAGGGGTGGGTGTTTTTTTCCCTCCCCCCCTTCCACTGCCTTTATCAGCTGTGCTTTATTATGCAGGCAAAATAGCCAAGCTGCTGATTTTGTTTAAGGTTTTCAATTAGTCATTTGACTGAACACATCTGTTACTGGCAAGCTTCCAGGCCTGGACTGCAGCTATTACTGGTTTACACCTGCTGGACCATGGCTATAAACTGTGAAGAGGAATAAACCTGAAATTGGCCTTTTAGATATGGTTGAAAAGTCGTAATGTTACGACGTTTGACTGCAGTATCAGAAAGGTATGGACTTTCTCTCCCCCCCCCCCCCCCGGTTACTGTTTTTTCTGTTGGATCCAAGCTCAGTCACATACACAGCACTCCAACTCATCCAAATAAAATCTGTTTATGTCATCCATTTGAGTTATTGTTGTTATTAATATCCTCCAATTGTATAATCTCTTTCTCTTCCCCAGCCCCCTTCCAGCCTCTATGGTTTAATCAAGGCAGCATTAAGGAGATAAGGCCATATTATATTTCTAAGGGTCTACCTCCTGTTTAATTAGCATATTCCCAAACAGAACACGGTAATTTAAACAAAACAAAACAAAATGTCTCCTGATAATTTCGGATTAGTTTAAGAATATTTGTTATATGGATGAGTTGGGGATCTTGTACAAACTGGAGCATCAGCATTGGGGATTGTTTGCTTTGAGCTTCAAACAGGAAATAGTTTCCTATTTTCTACTGTTGTGCCATTTGCCACAATGCCACGTCATTAAGATCCAGGTTCTCTTCATCATAGTGTCTGAGAGCTCAAACAATTTTTAAAAAATTGCTTGGTGGGGCATGGAGAAAGCAGCCAACAATCTACTGATGGAGTTCAGGGAAGGTTCAAGGAAGAAGTGAATGCTATATTTGATCCTAGTGATGCCATGGGGGAATGGGGTGGAAATACTTTGTTTTTGTACTCCATATGAGAAAGCAATGAGACGAACGTGCCAAACACATAGATGATATTCAAATAGGTAATGGTGCTGGAGGTACTATGTTACAGTGTGGCATAGGTGATCATTATCAGCTCTTTATAATCTCTAAATCTTCTTTGAATTCATAAGGTTGGGATGAACACCATTGTTATTTAAGCTGAGATAATGGTGACACTCATCCCAATCCTATGCCTTTCTCTTACTATTGGACAATTTCTCAAACATCTACAGTTCCATCGGTGGACTGTTGGTTGCCCTACCAAAAATTGTCTTTTATTGTTTGGGTGCTAAGAAGCTTCAGCAAGAGGAGCACAGATATTCTCCTGCTTTCCTCCCTTAAAAATGTAAGAAGAAGGCCCATCTAGGATGCTACCAGATTGCCACTATTTCCCAGGAGGGAAATTTAGGGTTGTGGATTGTAGCACACACAAAAAATCCATTTTAAAAATAGGTGTGCATAGCAAAATGACATAGAAATGCACTGAAAAGTGGGGAATGGATAAATGATTGATGGGAAGAGGAGTAAACACTCCACAAACAAATCAGGGTGAATGCACAATCAATGCTTATTGTTGTGCAACTGTCCCATAAGCAAATCACAACAAATGCTCAATGAAGGCCAGACATAGTCCAACTACCATGTAAGCTTGTGCAATCAGATCAGGATGAATGTTCAATAAACTGGTCTTCTGAAGAAGCCCCTGCTCCAGCATCTTGTTCTCATAGTGGCCAGCTACACTGCTACATTGGTAGCAATAACTTGTAGAACATTGTAGCACTCTTCACGGGTCCAATGGGATCATACCTGAGGTCATTTCTGGCCCATATGACTTCCTTGCTCATACCTCAGCTCCACGAGATCCCTAAAAACCTATCTCACAAATGCGACAACAACAGAGGACAGCAGCATCAACCACCTGCTAAAGCCCACACTCCCGAAGGAGACTGAAGGCAAGCTTTTGAGTTCTCCTGGTCCTACTACTATTACCTCTTGCTGTCAAAGCATGTTCACCCACTTTCTCTGAAGGTCAAAACTCCAGTTGTTATTCCAATCACATGGCATGGAAATGTCTACTAGCCATGATGGCTCTGCATCATGATACCTTCAGTATCAGAGAACTCTAAATAGCAATTGATGGGTACCATGAGTGGGAGTGTGCTTTGAGCCCATGTCCTCCATGTGGACTACCCATAGGCATTTGTTTGACCACTATGAGCAGAATGAAAAACTCCCCTCTGTTCTGTGTAACTAGGAAACTTAGGAAAGACATTCCCAGAAGCCATCAGAGCAAAGTCTAGTTTCCTGTGATTGATTTGTAAAGCCAGTCTAGCTAAACATACTGGGGCCTCATGTAAGGTTTTATTTTCTTTTTAGTCTAGGTCAGATGCAGCCAATGCGATGCCATCTGGACACTTTGGACTACAACTCCCATCAGCCCCACCTAGCATGGTCGATGCTCAGGGATAATTAAAGTTGCATTCCACAAACATCTGAAGGGCACCACATTGGCAGCACTTGACCTAAGCTTTTCATCCAGTGTTTCCCTGTTTGCTATATTATGGTGGGCGCTGTATTATGAAGTCTAAATAAATCCATCATGTAAATGTATGCATGTTTCACTGCATATAGAATTTGCATTTCCTCATTAAAAAATTGGTTTGCTCTTAGGCCTGTTGATCATCACTGCAGATATGTTGGGAGAACCTACATCTGTTTGCACTCACGCTCAACAGTGCTTGCAGTCAAAGATTAGAGAAAATCAACAGTCACTCGTGTGTGTGTGTGTGTGTGTGTGTGTGTGCGCGCGTGTGTGTTGCCCATTCTCTTCTCACACAGAATCCTGGACCAAAGCACACAGCTCTCTCCTTCTCCAAAGCTTTTCCTGTATCCTTCTTTAACTCCTCAGAGTTTTCTCTGAAGTCCATAGCTAATGCCTGTGGTAAGCGCAAAGCAGAGCTCACCCTGAAGGAGCTATGAGCAAGTTCTCCATAATTGTTAACACAAGTTTGGGAGACCAAAGGGGTTTGGCATCAAACCAACCCAGCCAGCTCCCATTGAAATTCATGTGGATTTCACTTATATGGAAATCTCAGCTGTGCACCATTATTCTTATCGCAACCATCTTGCATTGGGTCCATTGCTCGATTGAATGAATGCCTGGCGTGGGACTCAACTTATGAAGAACCAGTGGTGAAGGGTGGTCATAGGAACTGGTAGGGCAGAAGGCAGGGAGATTTGCCCATCCCTAAGCCTTTCCTAAGTAATGTCCTTAGGAAAGAAGGTGAGGTGTTGTCATCTTCCTTGCCAATTCCTTCTATAATGAAGATGGAAGCAAATAATTTGTTCAGTTTCTCTGTAACAGCTCTGTCTTTAAGGACACTTTTTCATAACTAATATTCTAATGGACCCACTGGCTATCTGGCAGACTTCCCTCAGCTGCTATACTTCAATCAATTTTTAATATTAGCTTTGTGTCTTCAGCTTACCACTTCTCATAGTGTCGTTTGGCAATCTTTCTTTTTCTTTTTTAGATTAATTTTGCCACAGCTTCTTTTGTGAATGTTTTAAAGCTTTCTTTCCCTCCCTCTTCCCATTGAAGAAAGGATTGTAGCTCAGTGGAAGAGCATCTATATAGAGTTGGGGGAGGCCCCTATCTGAAATTCTGGACAGCCTCTCTTATGTATAATTATGTAAGTGACACTGAAACCGGAAACTGGAAGATTCCCTTGAAGAACAGCTAGAAGAGCTCTCTCAGTCCCTTTAATGGTTGATAATTAACTGTTGTTGTTCTCTAGTAGCTAACTTGTGAGTGTTTAACCTTAGATCAGGTGATAAAGGTATTTGGTTGCAAATCTCTATTTTGAAAGGAAGTTGCCTTTAGTCTTTTTTCCTCAGGCTCTGTGTAAGTAAGCATGTAAATGATACATCCAAATTATCCATACAAGGCTTGAGGTGAGTAGAAGGTACCATCTGTAAGCAGAAGTGTGCTTTTGAATTCATCCATTTCTCTCTCTCTCTAAATAGAACTTTTAAAATGACTGTTCTCCAAATGTCTATTATGTCTACAAATTCAATGGCTAATACACAACCCTTGCTTAACAAACAAGAACCGATTGGAAATTACTCACTTGTGGAAGCACTTTTCTGTAATCCATTTTGCAAATGTTTGACCTTTTTTTTTTTTTTTTTTTTTTTTACCAAGAGAGAGAATTTAAGAATTAATTATTGGTACCACTCACAAAAGCAATCTTGGAACCCATGGGAGATAGTTGTCATGATCCAACAGCTCCTTGAACTTGTGTGAGGCACAATGCACGTGGAGCTGCATTCTCCATTTATGGTCATGAAAGTTACATCTTCATGTGTACCTTCCTCTTCGAAGGCCTTGAGTTGCCTGAGGTGAGAGAAGACATCCCTATGGACCTGTAACTAGCATGGCCAATGGTCAGGGGTGATGGGGGTTGGAGCTTAGCTACATTTCAAGCACATCAGGTTCCATCTTCCTGTTTTAGAGCTTTCATTCATAACCAAGAAAATGAACAATTTGCTTTTAGAAAAGGAAGTTGGTAGGGCACATAGGAGCCACCTCCTAGGGGCTGGGGTCACTTTGGCTCCTCCAATAAAATATTTGAGGGTGGCAAAAAAACAACAACCCCAAAAAACCAGTTGATGGGCATTGCCATTCAAATGGTGTGCATATGCCACGTCTTGTGATTGATTATGCAAGGTGGGGCTTACCTGGGTCCCCCAATATTTTATTCAAGTTGGCATTTCTGGTAGAGCACAAGACTCTTAATCTCAGGGTCTTGGGTTTGAGCCCCACCTTGAGCAAAGGTGGACTAGATGATCTGCGTGGTCCCTTCCAACTCTACAATTCTATGAAAGTTGAGCTTCTCGTGAATTCAGTGGAAGCCCCCAAAGAGCATGCTGAAAGCCACCTGTCAGTATCTGTAGTATTAAGTGCAATTCTCCTCCCATAGTTTACAGCTGACTGCTGAGTAATTATCTCCCCAATGTCAGCCATAAAATAATTAAATAGTTCAGTGAGGTTTTGCCCCATCGTTAGTTGACCTGATCAAGTCCCCCCCCCCCCCGTCTCCTAAATAAATATCTTATTGCTACATACATCCATGGTGATAAGCAACTCACAAAACAATGAATACCAAATATATAACTTCACCCTACATGGACTTTGTGTCAATGAGTAAAACAAAACACAGAAACAAAAACTACAAGACAATCAGAGCTCAGCATAGGTCAACAATCAAGACTATGTGTATTCAATTAACAATATCTGGAAACATGAATAGATCCTAGACTAAATGAAAATTTATTATGTATAGATGAAGCAAATATAGTTATTTGAAGCAAGTAGCATATTGTTTCACCTTCTTAATTCCCCCCCTCTCTCCCACTACATTTTTTTTTGGGGGGGGGGTCGGTTTACATTCACACAATCTTCTTTTGGGGAAATTCACTCAAATCTAACAGACAACAAAATATCTAAAATTGGAAATTATCTAGGTTCTGCATCTTTGCTCAAAAAAGAGGAAAGGAACAGAAACTGCTCCTTTACCCTCAGTGACGATAAATTATGCCACTTAACAATGGATAGCACTTCCCTACGATATAGACCTATTGTGAACTAGTTTTGGGTTGACAGAACAGCCGGAGAGGTGAGGCAAGTCAAAGACTGGGCTTCATTGGGCAAAGATGACCATTTGTTTGTTAACGGCTTCTCTGGAACAATCGATCATTTCTGAAAACAAAGCCTCCATGCATGACGTATATTTATCTATTTCCTCTATCTGTGTTCCTTTTTCCATCAGTACAAGTCTAGGCTTTGGAACTCTTTTGATGCAGTGAGCACATTGCACAGTTTTGGAAAAGTAAGGTAGATGGACTTTATCTTCCCCTTTCCATTTCTTTCTTTCTTTCTTTCTTTCTTTCTTTCTTTCTTTCTTTCTTTCTAGATGCTTTGTACTCTGAAATACAGAAGCTTCATCCCCTGTAATTGACAGTATACATGCAAATCACAAAATGCAGAAATTGTATTTTATTATTTTATGTAGTCAGATGCTTGAGGAATTTGATTTGTGAAAAAATTCCAATATAGACTGGCATGCTGCACACCTTCCGCTCCAAGGTGTGGATCAGAACGTAGTTTCACACTTCTCAAAATGTTGAAATGCAGATCAGATCAGAAAAAAGAGTTTTTAAATGCACACCTGGAGAAAAAATATGTAAGTTTATATTTTAAGAGAAGATATGTTCAATGGTATGTATTTAGGTGCAAATGTACATGTTTATATTTAATAATAATAATAATGTTGTTATCATTTGTACACCACCCATCTGACTAGGTTGCCCCAGCTGCTCTGGGCAGCTTCCAACATATATAAAAACCTAATTTGCAAATTAATGTAGAAACAGGATAAGCTGTGAATTCCTGTCCCAAATCTGGCTGCAGTCACCCCTGAGTTCCTGGGGTTGATGCCACTTGACTGCATCGGAGGTGTAAGGAATGGCTGGGTGGTTCATGGCATTGCCTAGAAAAATTTCCCAGTCAGTGGAACTGAAAATTGCAGAGTTATTTACAGGTCTTGCAACAAATGATGGCAAGCAGTCAAACCTTCATTGTGGCAGAGCAGATAATTGAGCTATGCAAGGTCTTTAGCTGGTGTGTGGCTGTTGTTCAGCTGGAGGTCCAAAGTTCAAACTTCAATCCTCTCTACTGTTAGTGGATACGATTTTTTTTCAGTACTTTATTGAGAAGCCATTTGATAGCAGCTGAGATCAGCCACAGTGATTTGCTCAGGGAGGAGGGGAGAGAGAAATTCCAGAGTTAAGAAAATGAAAAGGACATCTCACAGTTGAAGCTGCAGGTTAAGCATGGAGCATGTTCAGATCCTACCAGATTTCATTTAGCAAAGGTGATATCTAGACAGAAGCCCCCTGTAGTCAAAGATAATGTTTGAATAACTTGGCAAGTGCAGTCTATGAAACCTGATCTAGGTCAAGGGGCTGGTGAACAAGGTGGAAACCATTTGACAACTATCTTGAAATATTATGAACACTCTCTCAAGCTTGTTGAAAATAGCAGATATGGCACCTCTGTACGATAACAGAGGCATTGAAGCAGACTTGCTGTGCCCATCATAGTTATGAACTTGATAAATAGTGGAGAACCTTCATTGTTTATAGCCAAGACACCCCAAGAAAGCCCATATTGGCCCATGCAAGCATAGAAAGTACATTCAAACCATAGTGTCCATATGAACAAATGTCCCTTAATCACATCCCAATTCAGCTATTTGCTTTAGGGTAGGGAGGCTTCAATGCATAAGCAAATGGCGCCTGTTCACATGGGTTATTCTATTTATTAGGGAAAACAGGACATGCACACTATGAGCCGACTCCTCCACTGAAGTCAAAGCAGGAACCCTATGCATGCACAGGAGCAGACCTAGGGCTTCAGTTCTGCATGAAAAGCAGCCAACATAACCTAAGGACACAAGAGGAGCCCTGATGGATCAAACCCTGAATGCCCATGTAGTCAAGCATTCTTTTCGTTTGGTCCGTTTGGAGGTTGGGCAAATTCCTATCAGTACTCGGATATGGATCTTGAAGACCCATTATTGGCTAAAGCTTATTTTCTTCCCGGTTGGGCTGGCACCTTTAACCTTATTAGATACCTATCAATCCAAATGGAAAGCTACACTGCTGGAAAAGCTTAAAGGCTTGGGGATCCCACAGCAGACCCTGATAGCGACAGGCTTCGAGAAAGCTAGGACTACAATTCGCCAGCGTATCTGGGACGTAGAATTACAATGCCACATGAGCGAAATGATCAAACATCCAGCAATAAGGGACCATGGGAGAGGTTTCTCTCCAGCTAACTATCTGTCAGGTCTTCAGGTACCCAAATACAGACGGTCTTTTACCCTCGCCAGATTCAACGTTCTCCCTTCTGCCTTACTTCAGGGCAGATTTGAGGGTAAACCATACACAGCACGGGTCTGCCCTTGTGGCTTGTTGGAAGTTGAAACGGCTTCACATGTACTATTACGTTGTCGTTTTTATGAGGATATACGTTTGACTTTTATTACACCTGTTTTGCAAAAGTCCAGGAAAGAATCGGAACACCATAGTTTAAAATTACTGTTAGAGGACAAGAATCCCAAGACTACATTAAATGTAGCCAAATTCTGTGCGTCTGCAATTAATCGCAGGAAGCAAGTGGTATCCCATAATGACCAAACCCCCAAATGTTAATTATAGGGGGCACGCTAATAATTAATTTTAATTTTTTATATTTAAATCCTTGTTATATTTATATTGTCCTCTGTATTTTTGATTTTATTTTTTATGATCTGTGATATTGTGTGTGTTGACGCTGGTCTGTGACCGTATTAATAAATTCATTCATTCATTCATTCAAACCCTGAATGCCCATGTAGTCAAGCATTCTTTTCTCTTTTCCTGCGAGTGGAGCATAAGAGTGCTTTCCCCACGTGTGATTCCTAGCACCCCGTAAAACATAGCCACTGACATCCTTCTTCTCCATGAATTTGTCTAATCGTCTTTTTAAGGCCACCCAAGTTGGCCATCACCAGCACTGTGAGGACACAGTGTCATTCTGAAGGAGCAGTTCTGGAGAGGAACTATGATGGTCACCACCCAGCATTCCCTGTAGAAAGGGATGCCATGGCTTGTAAGCTCTTTCTCCTCCACCCCTTCCAAGTCACTGGCATTCCCCGTCTCTCATCACCACCTTGAATGAAATGGTGACATTGGGAAGCTCATTCCAGGAAGCCTTGAATGGAAAAAAAAAATCTCCCACCCCCAAAACAGGAAGAAAAAATGAGAAGTATAAGCATTGGCATAGGGTGATAAATTTCATTCCACGAGGGCATGCCATCTGGAGTTTTTCATAAGCACTTCTTGAGAAAAATAAATTTAAACACCAATCTGCTACTGACTAATTGGAGACAACATTTTAATCTTTTGTATTTATTTTTTAAAAAATCTAATCAATTCATCCATTAAATGTTGCAGTCATGTTTCTTTATTTTTTAAGTTGCCCTTTAGCATGTGAGAGGGTATCATTTCAAATAAATAAATAAATGAACATGCCCTGGTAAGCCCAGATGCCACCTACAGGGGCGCATGTTCAGTGCCTCAGACTTAACCAAAGAGCACAGGTAGTCCCAAAGGCTGCTGTTATCTATATATTAGTTAAGTGCACAAAGTAATTATAGTCCTTGGTCATTATGAGCAGAGCAGCAAAAGACCCCAATGTCCCTCTTGGAGTTTGCCTGCACATAGTCCCGGCCACATACTTTGCATCAATGAGTTATCTTCACTGGAACCATATTGCAAAGAAAATGCTAATGGCATGCAGTGCCGGTTGTTCTTGGTGGCCTCCCTTACTACAGTTCATCTCAGCAAACTCCTAAATGCTCAAAAGCTGCTCTGCATTTCAGGCTAAGCATCGTGGTGTCATTTCTCCAGACTGGTCTCTGGAGGATTTCAGAATGCATCGTGAAATAAAAACAGCTGGAAGGGGAAACTTGTAGTACTAGGATAGGTGCCATATAGCAATTAGCAGGCAGAAGTTTTGATCTGGAAAATCACATTTGTTTTAATTGCTCCACTGTTGTGTTCATAAAGAATTTGGCTCACTCTACTCCCTTCTCTTGTCTCCCTTATTAGATATCCTATTTAGCAATGGAACAATGTAGACATTACTCCCTTTGTTCCAGGTTTTTCATTGCTCTAAACGGAACGACAGATAAATGTTCTACAAGGAAGATGGCATATAAATATTTATTGTAGCCTTAACAGATTGTTTTGTAATCCATCTTGATTGCTTAGCACATCATTCACCCAGATATTGCATTTAATCTGCAGTATAATGAGTGACAGCCTCTTACCTGAGAGTCTCGTAAAGCTACTTAAATAAATTCTGAAATGACTTTCTTTTTTTTTTCCTTCCCAAGTTTGGCCAACCCCAAAATTTTATCTTGTTAGTGAATGCCTCATAAGAGGGTGGAGTAATAGAAGACTTGTAATTTGTACAGAATTCAAGGTGCTAGCTCCCTTCCACCTAACAAAATATTTCTGGGTTGAGGGATTTCTCTCTTTACACACACACACACACACACACACACACACACACACACACATATCCAAGTATGGTTCCCAACAGATGGCATATTCCCTACAGGATGGCAAGGTGCTTATCATCAAAAATGAAAACAAGACAACAAAAAAGGCATAGATTTCCAGAACATTTGCATAGGCTAATGTTCATGTATATTTACATGCCAATTTAGAAATGATTACTATAATTTATATAGACATGCAATTCATCTCACCATAGTGAGGGAGACGGTGACCAGGTGAGCTATGGGCCTTCCAGGGGTGGGAGAGAAACTTGGTTCAATTTGCCTTTGAAGACAGGCCTGCCACATTTGTAATTTCTACAATACATGAACCAAAACACAGCTAGCCTTCAGAACTCACACTTCACTAGACTTTGCAAGCAGTCAAGTGATATAATGATGCACATACTAGGCAATGGGGGTAAAGTGTGCCTAGAAATATGTATATTAGGAGAGAGAGCATACAAAAAAATGCACTATATCAGGAGATATGAGGAGAAATTCTCACTATAAGACATACCTCTTTACTCTGGCTTTTGACACTTGAGCTGTATATTTTTTAGGACCCACCTGATTTTTGTGATTGCAAGCTATTTTAAACTGTTTTTAATATTGTGTTTAATGTTGTGACGCACCCTGGGACTTTTGGGTGAAGAGAGGGCAATAAAGAAATAAATAATACTGATGAATTTTCATGGGGTCTTCTTTTTTAAGTGACAAGCTGATGTGGAAATGTGGAGAACTGAACTTTAGGATTAGAAAAATAGGAAACTGAAAATGACTGCTCCAGTTGATTAATAATAATAATAATAATAATAATAATAATAATTCAACTTATTATTTATTAAGCTTATTAATAGCTTTTTATTTATGCAAATGTAGCTCAAAGCAATGAATAAAATCAGCTCAATAACAAAAGTAGCTCAAAGCAATGAATAAAATCAGCTTTAAACTAAAACAAAATAAAATCTAATACAGTCTAACTACTGATGGGCAACTTTGAGCCCCCTGCAGGCCTCCCTTCTTAGGGTCCTTTATTTTTAAACTAGATGTGGAGTACACAGCCTTTCAAACATATAGGTACCTAAATGGGAAGAGGGGCTTGAGTCTTGACCTGAAACCAAGGATTACCCATCATGCCTTCCTCTTCCCATCAGCCAGACCTGCAACTTGGGATAGCAGTAGACTTGGCAGAGGTGCAAATGGGACTTCGTGTTCCAAAACTGGCACCAGTCAATTGGAAACAAATTAAGAAAATGAACACTGAATCTTGGCTATGCCTTTTCATGTTTGAAGAAATCACTTCAGGTATAATAAACTTGAAGGGTTACTTCAGGCATACAAAAAATGGTTTTTAAGGCTTCGTATGAGTTCTGGGGAAAGCTCCAGCAATGAGGTGCTAATTAGATTTCCATTTGCTAATTAGATTTCCAGTTGTGAAGTTACCTTCCTCCATGCCCTCCTTGCAACAAAAATATTATTTTTCTTCATGAATCCCATGTGGGAAACACATTGAAGGTTTGATAAATAAATTATTCAAGATACATAACATTTCCCCCTCTGTATAAACCAGGGAAGTGACAAGTTAGTGTTTTGGTTTTCTTAAAACTGTAACCCCTCCCTTTTTATTTGAACATTTGCAGTTGCATCTTGTCAAAGCCTACATGGCTACCTAGCAAATGGATTTGTGTGCTCAAAATGTAGAAAGACAGAAACTAAGTAAAGCAGACTTTTATTAACCTAACATTTCAGAAAGAAATATTATTATGATGGGCATTTTTCTGTCAATATAAAATACTAACGTTTTACAATTCAAGCCTATGCATATATGCTGAGAAGTAACCCTACTGAGTCCAATAGCACCTTAACACCCCAAGACCCCCGGGAAGTGTGTCTAGGATTGCAGAGTTGCATTTCCACCTACAAAGAACTTTCACCACAATGAAATTATCCATGACTTTTGCACACTGCAGAGACTGATGGGGAAAGTCCTAGATCATGGAGGGAGAATCTGTGACCCTCCAGATATAGGGTTCCATTTCTCCCAAATGGAACGTCCCACATGAATTTTGAAGATAAGGCAAAGCACAAAAAGTGACAAGGTTTGGGGCAGCAGATGTCCAGCTATCAAGTGTCACCCAGACTTGTTTTCTTTCTTTCTCTTATCTGCCTTGAGTTCATAAAGTGCAATCTATGAAAGAGCTGAAATTAATTTGCAAAACAAGGTGCACAAGAGAGAATGATCGAGAGAGAGAAAGAGCAGCAATCCAAGCTCCATATTTTACTTATTTGAAAAGTTTCCAGCTTTTTTGGCAAACTGGTGCTCTTGATTCAAGAAGGCTCATAATGGGCAATTTGCATTTCTTCATTGCAGTGCTATACAACAAACTGGAAACATGTGTCAAAAGAAATTGGCCTGCATCAAAGAAAGTGCTGCAAAATTAAGACGTTTTATTTTCTTATAATACAGAGAGAGAGAGAGAGAGACACAAAACATGACCTTTTCTCAAGACAACACAGCCAAAGGGCATCCAAATTTTAAGGAAAGGAAAAAAGAGAGAGAAAAGACTTTCCATTTGAAATAATTAATATGTTTTGGTGGATTTTCCCAGTTTTTGTGGTTTTGTCATACAACATACTTCCAAAGAACTCTGTTGAACATGCATATTTTGGACGGAGTTCTTTCTGCTTATGTGTAGCAGCTACCAACAGCTGTCTCTGCTTTAAAAGTAAAGGGATAAAGTTTCATCACTGCCCTTAGTCAACAGAAAGAATTAGTGTTATGTTAAATGGGCCTGAATGTTTTTATAAAAAAAAAATGGCTTTGAGCAATGGCAGCTGGAGCCAGAAACTTATGTGCATGTGTACACACACACACACACACCCCTCAGAGCTTTTCATCCAGGCCCCAGAAAACCAAAGCTTTGCTTAAAGAGTTGATAAAGGCTCACTGACCAAAGACTGTTTCAGATGCCAAGGATATCTTATTATTTGAGGCACCAACTCATGTCTAAAAGATCCAGCTAATCAGGATTTCAAATCCAAATAAGTGGTATTTAGAGTATGTTCATCAGACCAGCTGATTGCTGCATGATTTATAACTGGAAACACCACAAATGGGTCTTACGCTTTCCCACACTTAATCACATGACCGCAACTGTGCTCCATTCCCAGATTTCTTAGTTTCAGTCTTAGCATCTCATCAGATAGGATGCTTCAGACTTTTTTTCTCACATTTGGATCCCAAATGTTTTTGCCCTGAGCTTGGACCTACCAAACGGCGTGAATTCTGAATGTTTGGAACAGAGGAACAGAGGAAGTTGCTTTTTACTAAGTCAACCCATTGGTCTACCTTGCTCAGTATTGTCTACACTGAGCGACAGTGGCTCTCTGGGATTTCAGACAGAGATCCTTCCTAGCTCTACCTGGAAATGCTAGGGATTGAACCTTCTGCATGAAAAACAGGTGCTCTATAGTTGAGCTATAGCCCCTCCCTATTTACGTTGCAGAAGCTAAAAGATGTGCAAACTGCTCTCATCACCCTCAGAGCTATGATACTTTGCTGGTCTCCCTCTCCTTCTAGGATGGAGGAGACCTGGGTTTGAATCACCCTTCAGATGGAATACATCCCTGAGTGACTTAGTGAAGTTACCATCTCTCAACCTCCCCTACTTTACAAGTTGTCATAAAATTGCAGGAGGAAGAACCTTTGGGAAAGGTTCTTAATTCAGTGGTAGAGCACCTGTTTTGCATTCAGAAGGTCTCAGATTTGAACCCTGGCATCTCCAGGTAGGGCTGGGAATATCCTCTGAAACTCAAGAGAGTTGTGAACAGTCAGTGTGTGTAGATGGAGCAAGGGTCTGACTGAGCATAAGGCAGCTTCCTACATCCCTATATTTATGTGTCTATCACACTGAGCTCACTGGTGGAAGGGTAAAATAAAGAATTGTGTGTGTGTGTGTGTGTGTGTGTGTGACATTTCTTGGCATTTCGCTGATGTATGAATCTTTACATTCACCTAGAATTTCATTGGAAGAGAAATTTGGTAGTGACATGGACATGATATTATGGAGATGCCTTCTAGTTCTAGATCACTGTTCTTCAACCTTTGGTCCCCAGATGTTGCTTTCCTACAACTCTGATCATCATGACCCAATTTAGCCAGTGGTTGGGGATGATGGGAGTTGTAGTCCAAAATCATCAGGGGACCCGAGTTTGAAGAATACTGTTCTAGATCATGGGATGAATTCCAAATGATGGTAAAAATCATGCCAGGGCATTGGTGCTGTGATTTGGCAATGGCTAGCCGCTAGACCCCAACCCATCTGTGCACACAATTCCCTGAAATAAAATCAATTATGACTCCTTTAATTAAGAGTACAATCGGATTTGAAACAGTCTCATGGGCTACTTGTTGAAGCGATAAACAGATGCATTGCACAGGCATTGTTCACCCATTTTCCTTGTCTAGTACTTTGGCAAGAATGAAATCTTGACAATCAATGCTATCTGGAGCCATTATCTTTGCTCTACCTTCTATAACACAAGCTGGAGACGGTTGGGAGTCTCAATATAAAATTACCCTATGTTCAATTTAATTGGCCTCTATGGAGCGGTCAAGCATGGTCTCAAGTATCTAGTGTTACATCATGTGCGATGAGAAAGCAAGGAGGCATTCAACTGAAATTGGGAGACGCTGATGAATCGGGTGACAGGTCACCTCATATCTCTCCCCTCCCTCGCAGGAGAGACATTCCTCATCTCATTTCTCCAGTTTGCCATGTGCCACTTTGCTGCTGTTTAACACAGGCTACCAGAAATGCAGAATAATGAGCCTAAGCTTATAGGGGAAAGCTGAGAAGCTGATTTATTTATGTTGTGTGAGCTGCAGTGTTAGCATCAGCAGAGCCCCGCAGGAGATTGTACCTGCATATGTTTCTAACCTTTAGGATCCCAGGTTTCTTTCAGGACTCAAAATCACATCTTTTCTCCCCACTCCAACAATTTCAGATTGTTTTGAAAAGAATTCCCCCCCACAACTGTATTTTTAGAGTGGATCCATGATCAGCATCATCCATTTATTTATATGTCACTTTTCCACAAAACTCCGTCCAAAGTGGCTCACAGAATATCAAATGAACTATAACAATGCAAAAAAGAATATTAGAAAAATGTGAAATAATCAATAATCCTAACACTATATCAAAATACAAATACAAAAAAATCCATACAACAGTATAAGAAACAATGCAAGCAAGCCGACCTAATTGAAAAGCTTAAAACTAAATTAAACAGGAGAGAGAATGATGCCAAACAGAGAAATTAAATTGGATCACCAACAGTTGTGTTGTATTTGCAGGCATCAGGATGGAGATGGCTCACTACAGAGAAATCGCTTTTTCCAGTTTCCTTACTGTGACCATATCGTGGGCTCCAGCATCTCCTAGATGCAGTTATTTAATCTTGCACTGGTCTTGCTCTTTCAGCTGCTGTGTATAGAGCTGGCAAATGCCCTTTCTGTTTGTTTCAGTGTAGGTACAGAAATTCTGCTTGAGTTTCTTCTCTGTACACTTCAGTGGAGAAACAGCTCCCATCGAAGAAGAAGAAGAAGAAGACCTCTTGTAACCACAAAAATGCTGGAATGAGCCTAGGGTTGCCGCTTTGGTTTGGTTTTGTTTTTTTCTCCTGCTCTTGCATCTTTAACATTAATTCAACACATGGACGTTAAGCAAGCAAAGCTTTTTCCATCACTTATCTCAACACTAGTGAAGACTTTCCCAGCTTACATTTCAGGTTTCTGATAAATGTGGGGCCAAAAGAAAGAAAAAAAGAAAAATAGTTGGGTTATGTGTGTATACTTCCTTAAAGAACTGCAAGACCTTGATTGAATCTTATTGAATAAGTTTATATTGCATTGCAAATGAGGGAGGAATATTCATTAGGGAATTATGCTTATTTTTGGTGCAAGTTGAAAAGCATAATTGAGTTCAGCATAGTTAAAACGCACAGGCATGCAACAATTGAGAGAAAACTGTGCACAGAATTATAGTTAAAGTTTATATTACATACAGGTACACGTACTTTGGAATTTAGACTATATTAATGCAAAGGAAAGCACTACTACTCTTGCTATTACTATTAAGCATAGTAACAATACAGCTGAATGGCAAAGTCTGTCTCCAGCAGGTCAAAACGTCATACTAGGAAAATAAAAGTTCTGGTTTACAATGTCTCCCTTTTCACTTTCACAATCATGTCTCCATTTTATTAACCAGCAGGCCTGGATTTGCAATTTCTCAGGTTTATGGTACCAGATACAAACTGGTATCTGTGAAATAAAGCATTTTATCCCCAAGCATGCCTAATGGTGGAGCGCAGATGGGTTGTAAAAGATTTTAAAACAGATCTCTTTCAAGGATATTATACTACCAAAGTTGTCCGTAGACTTTATAGCAGCCAGTTCCCAAGCTCCCATGCACTGCCCAACTAAGGCTCAAACAACATATAATGTTAATCACATGTAGACACGCTTCAGGAGCTGCTCTATACCAGGAGACCAGCACACGAAGGGGGGAGTGAGAGGGCTGTTAACCCTCTCTTCTCTAATGCTTTTCCATCTCTAAATGCCCTCCCCCCAAGTTGCTCTTGGTGACATGGAAGAAAAGAAATTGGCATGCCAAAAGTAGTGCACTTTTGTTGTGGTCAATCAAAGAAGGGAAGGGGGGCAAAATCATTTTTGTTCACAATTTAATGAGAAACTACACTTTCCAAAATGACATGTGAACCAAACACACACTCATCCTTCGAGATTCACACTTCTCTGAATTTCCGAAGCAATTTTGCCTGTATTGGGAGGAAGCGTGTATAGATATTCATACCACAGCGTAAATAAGACGCATAGGTGCATTGCACATGGGGAAATGGCTTGCAAAAATGTGCACGTTGGCCCCAATGGCATACAAAAAAAAAAAAAAAAAGGATATATAAAAAGAAAGTTGCACTACAACGCTGATGGATTTCCAGGAGGATTTCTTTTTTTAAAATTGCGAATTGCCACAGAAATATGGAAAACTGAATTTGGGATTGGGAGCATGAGACGCTGAAATTGAAAGGTTCGGCCGTCCCTAATTCACAGGTGAAATAGGGAAGGTGAACACACACACCTCCCTAGTCTCAATTAGAGACCGAAGCTTGGTTAGCTACATTAAATATAAGAGGAAAACGTCAGGGGAAGTATGCTCCCCAACAAACACACACTCACACATACTCATGAAGCTTAAGCACACAAGAAGTGCCCTGCAGGATCAGGCCAGTGTCCTTTTCCAGCCCAGCATTCTGTTCTCATTGTGGCCAATCAAATAACCACTGGAAGCCCAACCAGGAGGACCTGAGTGAAACAGCTTGCGATTCCCAGAAACTGGTATTCAGAAGCATACTGCATCTGACAGTGAAGGTAAACCATATCCATTTTGGCTAGTAGCCATTGATAGTCTTATCCTCCATGAATTTGTCTAATCCTCTTTTCAAGCCCTCCAAGTTGGTGGCCTTCACTACCTCTTGTGGGAACCAGTTCCGTGGCTTAATTATGCGCTGTATGAAGAAGGACTTGTGGCAGAAGGCTTACTCTTCTCAGAATATATTATGCACATTAAACAAACCAGCTCACTTAGCATAGCTTATTCTGAATCTGAGCACCAAAGCTAGCAATATTTATGTATATTGGCGCAAAGCAAGTCTGGTCCTGGAAGAAACAATGCAGATCTAAGTAACTGGAAGCCTCTGCAGGGCTATATATCCACTCAAGTTTGAACATATTTCTTGCACATTCAAACCAACTGATAAAAGTTATATTGGTCCCTTGCTAGCTAACCCATACTAAATGTTATTGCTTCACATGCCATGAATTCTAAAGCACTTTCTAATGGAGATATTATTTTTAAAGAGACGGGATGATCTATTGGTAAGGGACTGTTTTGTCACCCAAAATCACTTTTTCGCCTTCCTCCAGTGCTATAATATTCAGAGATTGTGCACTGCCATAAGTCTGGCTCCTACTGAAGTCGAAATAATAATTTTGGAGCTGCAGAGTGAGCACAGAATTTTGTACAGCCTTTATCATGACAAACTGGATGGGGAAGAGTTTTGTAGTTGTTTTGTAATTTAAAATCTGCTCTGTCCACATTCAAAGTAGCTGACAAACTATTATTACATTTACTACTACTATTTCTCTCTATTTCTGATGTTCAGGTTGGGAATATTGTTAGATGTGTAGCAAAAAAAAACAAAGCACCACACACAGATACAACAGAGACTCGGAGGAACTATAAGGTTAGGGCAGGTGAAAGCAACTCTGTCCCCTGTGTCAGAGATGTCAAGGGTCCTTCCTGAGCAAGGCATTATGGGAGGGGTGGACCCCAAAGTTGCCTGAATGACTGCTGCTTTACCACAGCAGCGGCAAATACTATTTAAAGCAGAAGGTGGGGAACCTTTTTTCAGTCCATTCTGTTTCAACTTCCAGGGGCCATTGTCAAACACTGTCTTACTATCATAAAATTCTTCCTAAGTTCTTTCAACTGTTCCTCACAGGGTTTGGTTTCCAGAGATCTCCAGGAGGATATTTACTGGATCAGGCCATCCTCAAGTCAATGCAGCTCAGCATTTTCTTTCCAGCGGAATCAAGCCACATAAGCTCAAAAGCAAAATAGGGCATTTTTTTTAATTTGAGTCTTTATCTTCCTTCATTTAAATATTCTTAGGGCAGTTCATACCATCAGGCCAGCACTAGCAATGGGACAACATTCACCCCCACACCTGAGAAAGCAAATTAGCAATACAGGTTGTCTCCAACTCAGTCCTACTCAGAGTAGACACATTGAAATTGATAGGCCTGCATTAAGTCATGTGCATTCATTTCTCTGGGTCTAACTCTGAATGCCACTCAGTGAACTCATGGCATATACATTTCAACCCTCCAAAAGAGGGGAATCCCTAGTGGTGGTTGTGGTGTGCTGAGAAGGAACATCCAGGAAGCTCTCTCTCCCCCACCCTCAGCATCTCCCACCTGGGGCAGCTGCCTCCTCCTGCCTAATGGTAGGACCTACCCTATCCCCAGTCCCTACACTCATCTGTGTCCATGTTGTTGGAAAATAGGCTGGACAGGATTTCTGGAGCTTGGTGACTCTCCAGTGGTATTCTTCTGGGGAACTGATGGCCCTCCAGATGTTGCTGAACTCCAACCAGCCCCAACCAGCATGGTCGATGGCCAGGGTTGACTGGAGCTGCAGTCCAGCAAACCTCTGGAGGATGCCAGCTTCTCCATCCATTTTTTAAAATTTATTATTATTATTATTATTCAGTGGACACTTGGGTTGCGAAAGTGATCCATGCGGGATGCACGTTCGCAACTCGCAGCATTTGCAACCCGCGTCTGTGCACGTGCGGATTGCGATTCGGCGCTTCTGCGCATGCGCAAAGCATGATTTAGCACTTCTGCGCATGCGCGACCGCCGAAACTCGGAAGTAACCTGTTCCGGTACTTCCGGGTTTCGGCGGTCCGTAACCCAAAAAAACACAACCTGAAGTAGCTGTAACCCGAGGTATGACTGTACCATCTCATTTGAAAACTGATGCATCTCCTTTTAAACAAAAAAGGCAACAGGAGTGTGTATCACCATTTGCATGCCTTCGTCATTCTTAAATTGTTAAGAGGCTTCCTTGAATCCCAACAACTACAGCCCTTTCCTGCCATTTTTTAAAAGAAGCATTCCCTGTCATTTTTTGCCCATAATTTGTATGAAGTACTTAACATTCAGAACAGATCCTTTGTAACCTTTTGCCTAAGTTCCTCCCCCCGCCCCGGCTTTCAAAAATAGAAGAAGTGAGGAGGGGGGGAACCCACCAAGCGCCTTTAAGTATCTCAGGCCTGGCTTCCTTCAATATACAGGCTGTAAATGTTTTACTTTGATTTGAGATACATGACAATAAATTAGGGGGTATTTATCAAAGCCGCTTTGTTGCATTGCTGACAAAGGCGGCTTTTTGCATAAATTACTGCATTATACAAATACACTTAGCTGAATCTAGTTTCTTTGATGTTGGTGGAGGAGATTTACGTTCAGCCGAGTTTTTTATTTATCTGCCCTATTCACCTCAACAAGAGCCGGACATATTCCTCAATTAGTTCCATACTTCTAGAAATGACATATATATCTCACATCTTAGAAACAAAGAAATTTAACCACCATCAAAAATAGGGGGTGGGGGTGGAAATCACACATGCCCCCGTGAGTAAAAAAAGGGGGGAACTACTGTACACCATAAAGAGTAAATATTTAGTCAGAGCACTATCTTTGAAATCTTTGTTCTAAAAACACTTTGAAAACTAGTTAAGTAAGCTAATTTTTTAGGTTTTTTTAAAAAAACAAAAAAAAAACAAACCCTCTTTGCACAGAGAAAGAGGTGGGGGTGGGGAAGAGTTTGTCAAGACTTCATTACCAGACTAAGTAAACACAGGTCTGCTTCAACAAATGCTTGATATTGGAAGAAGTAGGTTAAAAAAGATTTTATTTTTTTGAAAGAGAGCTATTCCCAGTGCACTTAAATTCCCTCTGAAGCAACGTTTCAACCAAAGTCTCTCCCACCCCCAGCGAATATATAATATGCCAATAAAGAACGTCTTAGTCTAAATGGCAAATTAAAATAGTTAAAAAGGAGCTTGGTGAGTGAATAATTAGCTGAACAGAAGCATTTCTGAAAATTGAATATCTTCAAACCATATGCCCGCTGCTTTTTCAGTCACCTGCCTTCCTCACAACCATAATTTCAGATTATTTATTGTGCTACAAGGTCAGCAGTTCAAAGTCAGCCTTCCCTCTCCCCCTTTTGCCATCAGTGACTCAAAAGCATGATGGCTGCCACAGCCATGGAATTAAATGTGGTTCCATAAACCAAAGGAGTATTTGGAATTCAGGGTCAGTAAAGTAGATGTTGAAGAGACAGGGCTTGTTTCACTTAAACTAGAACTGCAGTTGGCAAAGTCTCAGCAGGGCTGGTGGTAGGTTCAAACAGACCCTCGCTCAAGTGTTCTGGATAAGACCCTATACCCGCGGGGTCAGACCTCTTAATTGCTCAGGCATCTTAGCTCCTAATTAGGGTTGCCAAGTCAGGAGCATCCCATACCATGAATTGTCAGGGAGACCTAGGGGTGGCCCCACATGATGCCACAGGGGTTGGGCCCCAGTGATGTCATTAAACATGATACATGAAGCATTAAGCACAGTTGCCGAGAGCATGTCATATAAATAATAAACAACTACTGAGCATATTTGTCACTGGTTGGAAATTAAGAAACCAGGAGTGGAGCAACGTCAGACCGCAGGGCAGCCCTGTGGTAGAAAGCTCCACTGCTGTCCAAGGTAGACCTCAGTGAGTGGACCTCCTGCTCCACAGCTGGACCTACCTTTTCATTTGCAGAAAGAGAGGTCCACAAAGTATCTTTCAGCTCCATCCCCAGTTTTAAATATCACATTTTCAGGCACAAATGTCTGGATATGGCTTTTATGTGCTAGGTTTATTTTATTTATTTTTAATAAATAACGGCCACTTTTCATGTGCTATTGATGGACTGACATTTACTTGGCTGTGTCAATCATTATTTATGTCTGTCCGTATTTGATTTGAGGATAGGAAATAGCAGATAATCACACTACTCATATTGAAGTAGTTCGGCTAAAAAAAATAAATCAGTAATTCTGTGTCCTCCAACTAAATTCTGTATCAATAATTTGGGGAAGTGGGAAACCTCACATTCTTTATTCAAATTAAAATGACGTGAATCCATTTAAATGTTTGGACATCGTTTTCAACAAACTTATGGGCTTTTATCCCAGTCTTCTCAAACTCGGTGCTTTTTAGATATTTTGGTCTATTTTAAAATTTTCATTACGGTGTTATTTGGTAGTAATGAGAGCTGCTAGTTCCCTTAGCTCTGAAGCAGTCAAGGGCAAACTTTGTAGCATCTCCAACTGGCCAGCTGCTATTACCAAGGTACAGTATCACCAAACAGAAATATGAACAAAGACTGTGCAAAGAGATAGGAGCCTGCAGCTCTGCAGACATTGCTCAACTCCAACTCCCATCAACCCCAGTTTACATGGCCAATGGCCAAGGATGGTGGGAGATTTAGGCCAGCAGCATTTGGAGGAAACCAGAGTAGGGGTGGGAATAGGACTGGTTTAATTGCATCACTGCTGGGAATCTGCTATTTGGGAATTCCAGCCAGTCTCACTAACACATGCAGTTGGAGATTAGCCCCATCATGTCCAAAGCGATTTTTAAAAAATTAAATATTTTCAGACCACAGTTCCATATAAAATATTACAAAGTGGTATACGACCTACTTCCACATACCTATGCTTAGGACTGCAGTTTAAAAGTGAAAGAAATTATGACTGGAGGCCATGGAGATGCACAGCTTAAGAACACAGGAAGCTGCCTTCTACCAAGCCAGACCATTGGTCCACCTACCTCAGTGTTGTCTACGCTGGAGTGGGGAACCTTTTTCAGTCCAAGGGCCACATTTCCATCTGGGGGACCTCCTGAGGGCCACATGCCAGGAGTCGGTGGAGGCGAGAAGCAAAAGTGGGTGAATCAATAAATGCAACTTTTACCTTTGTACAGGTACATACAGTATACCTTTGTATAGTTTTGACCCACATAGAGAGACACACACCATTGTATCTACCCTCCCACCCAGACAAGCAAGAGACATTGTCAAATTTCAAGGACACATTCCAGCCAGGCAAAAACACCCAAGGAAGGTATGAAATAGGGGCAATGAAGGGTGTAGCCTAGGGAGAGGGTTATGGCCTGGGAGGGTCTCGAGGACCGGATGAAGAGACCCAAAGGGCCACCTCTGGCCCCCAGGCTTGAGTTCCTAAACTGGTTAGCATCAGCTCCCCAGGGTTTAATCCAAAGGCTGGCATTTGCTGCAGTAGTGGACCCATGGGCCTGGGCCCATAAGCCAGCTCGTGCATGTGTGAACAGTTTACCTTTCCACTGAAGTAAATTTGGAAGCTCAGAGGGAGGGGGCATTCCGTTCAGCCCGGACACTGAGATCCAGCGCCAAGGGCCTTCTGGCGGTTCCCTCATTGCGAGAAGTGAGGTTACAGGGAACCAGACAGACGGCCTTCTCGGTAGTGGCGCCCACCCTGTGGAACACCCTCCCTTCAGATGTGAAGGAAATAAGCAGTTATCCTATCTTTAAAAGACATCTGAAGGCAGCCCTGTTTAGGGAAGTTTTTAATATTTAATGCTGTACTGTTTTTAACATTTGACTGGGAGCCACCCAGAGTGGCTGGGGAGACTCAGCCAGATGGGCGGGATATAAATAAATTGTTGTTGTTGTTGTTGTTGTTGTTGTTGTTGTTGTTGTTATATGTGCCCACTCGACTCCTTTGAACTGCAGATCTGGCACCATTTCAAGTGCCACATAATACTCATTTCACAGTTGCAATAAATAAATTTTTAAGAATGGCCATACCTATTCGTTGGAAGTCCGTGCCTATTTTCATCTAACAGGCTCTTTTGCTGTACTCTTCCCAGTCCCTGCTGAAGACATTTTCTAAGCAAGTCTACCCAGACACGTAAATGTTGACGTGCTTTAATTTCTAATTTTAATTATCATTCAATGTTTTAAATTGCTTTAAACTGTTCTTTATTGATAATCTCAATATTTAGTGTAAACTGCTTAGAGGTTTAACTGCAATCAAGAGATATATAAAATTTGTTAAATATGTGTGTGCTTTCCTATATTGCATTATGAAATTAAGACAGATGAGCAGTTCACAAAAAGTTACTGGTAAATGTACTGAGCAATAAGACAACCCTCCTCTCCCCATGTGTCTTTGTGTCCTCGAGAGTCCAAAGTTACATTGAGTATAGGTTTAATCACAGATATCTCTTCCATATCATTAGTGCTATTTTAAGTGGGGGGAAATGAATTTTGACTTACTGCATTTTTAAAAAGCATTTTCATATGTTGTTCACAGCTATTGGGCCCTTGGGGTTGGAAAGAAGTATAAAAACAAACAATAAAAACAAACAAGCAACAATATACAGTAACAATGTAATAATTCTGCTTCGAAATCCTCTTTTAATAGAGAGGCGAGGTGAGGAAAAGAGAAATTTGTCAGGTGTTTTTTTTAATTGGAAAAATTAGAATGTCTACTTCACTGCTTATTTGTTTTTAAATTGCATTTTCAACTGTCATTTACAGCTTCTTGGGCTGTCAAGGCTGAAAAGCAGAATAAAAAGAAACTGCAACAAAAGTAAATTGTGGGGGATGGGGGGGGGGGACAATCGCAATAACAATCCCAGCAGCATTTCCCCTCCAAAATAGCACTCAGATTACCTTACGCAGCCGTGATGAAATAAATCAGCTTTAAAATTCTCTTTTAAAAGAGGGTGACGGGGGGGGGGGGGAGAGAAGGAGAGAGAAGAAACTAAAACAGGATGGGGGCAGGGGTGATAAAAAAAGAAATATATGACTGCTGAAGGAGGGAGTAATTAGCACTCTCTAAAATTGGAAACTCCCAGCCCAAAC
>NC_138033.1:52955715-53085715 GCF_964106645.2 Podarcis pityusensis | reverse complement strand
AGTGGTCAGGGATGATGGGAGTTGTGGTCCCAAAACATCTGGAGGGCCGAGTTTGCCCATGCCTGGTTTATAATTTTATAAATATTCCAGTTAGTCAGTAGGTAAGTAGTTCAATAGCTAGCCAGATAGGTAGCTTCAGCACAAACAAAAGAAAGGACTTCTTCATGCAGTACATAGTGAAACCATGGAACTCACTCTCACATGAGTCAGTGATGGCCATCAACTTGGATGGCTTTGTGAGAGGATTGGATAGATTCATGGAGAAGAAGGCTATGAGTCACTATGAGCAAGAATGGCAATGCTGGAGGCAGTAATGTTTCTGAATATCAGTTGCTGGAAAATACCAGAGGGGAGAGGGGAGGGGAGTCCTGCTCGTGGGATTCTCATTAGGGCATCAGGTTGACCACTGGGAGAAGAGGATGCTGAACTAGATAGGACACTGGCCTGATCCAGCAGGCTACTCACCGTTGGTCCTGCAACTCAGAATGATCTGGGGCTGCCAGGGGCAAGGCATCAGGTGGAAAGACGGATGAACCATGAAAAGGACCTTCCCAGCAGCTACATCTTCACAGAAGAAGGTAAGGCTGGAATTGGGTGGGTGTCTTTCCTGCCTGACCTCTCCTTCTTCCAGACAGGTTCTCTTTCTTCCTGCACCCAGGAGCAGCACTAGTCAGGATCAAATCCTCCTGCTGACCAGCTTCAATTCTGTGTGGTGTCTGTCACTGCTACTGCTCGTGGTTTCCCTTGCATGGAGGTACAATCCTACTCTCCTTGCATGCATTCAGCAAAGGGAAACATCTGCAAACCCCTAGAATGACCAAGTGCCAGGTAATTCTGCAGAGCTTCAGTGGGGAGTCCTGCAGACACCAGAGTAACTGGTCAGAAATAGGAAGTGCAAGTAACTCCAGCTCATATAATTTATAATCCTCTTGGGCTAGGAGATCAAGTTACACAGGATGGCCAATCCAATACCACTGGCAAGTGTAAAGGCTTACAGACTTCCTTAGACTAGTCAGTTAGGGGAAGCCACCTGGTCATGCACACCAGGCTGCCCGCCTTCAGCCAGCCTATGTCCACCCTGCCTTTGGCTTACCCAACTTCAAGATGCTCTGCAGCCTCAGCCCCAGTTTACCTTGTTCTGCTGTTCTGCTTGCTAGGGAAGAGATGGCATTTAGCAGAGTCTTCCAGTCATGTTGCGGCAAGTCAGGACCCCGGGCAGCTCCCAGTGGGCTCTGCTGACTGAGCTATGGAAGATGTTGTCTCAGCAAAGGGGCAGAGTCATATGAAGGTTTGATAAGGCTGGCAGGGCTTTCCCTTAAGGAACTAATAGCTAATTATGCAGACCCATAAGTCTGTGTGGCTCTGGAACAAGGGAAGTTACAGGGAAGCTATCCCCAGAAGATAATGGGAGAGCCATGTCTAAAGGGTGACCTATGATCAGTCCAAATCTCAGTTCTCCTCAGGGTGACACCACAGGCTGACCCTAGATAGCATAATTGAGACTGGGTGAGCGTTCATAAAGTTGAGTTTAGGTAATCAAAGCAATGTGAACTCCACTGATGGTTTGTGGAACTTAAATTAAAACAATGTGGATGAGTCACTGACAGTATTTTGCTCCTAAAAGCACAATTATAAACGAGCAACATATTCACACCATATTTATTGTCAGTATATATCTGGGCCGACCGGAAGTCCCCATATTTATTGTCAGTATATATCTGGGCTGTTAAATTAATGAGATCTCTAATAAAAATGAGAGATGAAGATCCAATGTGGGTTGTTCTTTTCTATTGTTCTCCAACGCAAGCTAGATGCATGTTTGTTTCTCAGAGTGTAAGACATGCTTAATATGATATGGTTATATCCAGTGTATTTCAAAGCACCTTGACATTCACCAGCCTGTTACAGTGCTTATATTAGCACTTACATCTGAGTAGACATGGTTAGGATCGCACAGTACACCATCAGTACCAGTAGGTTCTTCCAATGCTCCAGGGCTTCACAACAGCTCAAGGGTTGTAGGTGCTGCTTCTGGCTTTCAGTCTGTTAGCCAGTACATAGTGCCAGCTCTTATAAAACCAAACTTTGTGACAACTGCAGCAGTATGAGGAAGATAATTCTCTTTCAGAGGAACAAAGGAAGCTGCCTTATATCAAGTCTAACCATTGCTCTGTCCAGTTCAGTATTAACCACACTGATTGGCAGTCTTTCTCTGGAGTTTCAGGCAGGGGACACTCCCAGTCCAGACTGCAGATGCCAAGGATTAAACCTAGGACATTCTATATGTGAGGCAGATGCTCTATCACTAAGCTTAGGGCCCTTCCCTAGAAAAAGCTCACACCCTCCAACATTTCTCTGATGAAAATAGGGACGCCCTACTACATAACGATAATTTTACTATTTATACACCACACATCTTACTGGGTTGTCCCAGCTACTCTGTGTGGCTTCCAACATATATAAAAACATAATAAGCATGAAACATTTTTTAAAAAAAACTTCCCTAGAGGATTGCCTTCAGGTGGCTTGGGGCTTGGATAACTCCATACCCTCCAACATTTCTCCAATGAAAATAGGGACATCCTAAGGAAAAGCGGGACATTCCGGGATCAAAACAGAAACCAGTATGGCTTCTCTAAATCAGGGACATCCCTGGAAACTAGGGACACTTGGAGAGTCTGCAAGCCCTGATCACTGCCCTGTCCAGCTCAACATTGTCTAGGAAGGAGCATAGCTAGGTACATTATGCTGAGTCACATCATTGGTTCCATCTAACTCAGTATTGTCTAGGAAGGTGTATTTTGCTGAGTCACACCACTGCTTCCAGCTCAGTCTTCTCTAAGCTGGCTGCATTATACTCAGTCTCATCATTAGGGCATCTAGCTCAGTCTTGCCTACACTGGGGTCTTTCCCAGCCATATCTGAAGAAGCTGGGGATTGATCCTGAGACCTCCTGCATGGAAAGCAGATGCTATCCCTCTGAGTTATGGCTCTTTTGTCTTGCATGTGCCTGGGAAACAGTGTTGAGACTTCCATCTGCATACCACACAGGTGACATTTCTCTCCAGTTTCCTTATTTGCAAGATAGACTAATGTTATTTAAAACGACAGACCTACTCAGCACCAGGCATTCACTAAACGGGAGAGAAAATGGGTCCCATGCAATTATTGAGAAGCCATCCATCTTGTTCCAAGTGACTTACTGTACCAACCAAAAATTAAATACAACATGCCTAGGGAAGACAGCACTACAGAATCAGGAATTGCGAGGAAACCCAAAGCTTTTGGTAAGAAGCAACAGCAACATATTAAAGAGTAAAGGCGGGGGGGGGGGGTGTTCCACTGAAACTGACATAAATAAGTGGATTTCCCAGATGAAACATTGTTTGTCGCAAGAGAAGCTTTTAATCCCCTTAAGTTCATTTCTAATCTCTCTTGGAAGTGCTTGTCTAAGGAATATTACATTGATAGAAACAATTTAATTTATTAAAAACGAAAGAGCAGCCAGCACAGGGCTAAGAAATATCTTCTGCACAGTACTCTCCCAAATGAATAAAACGCTGCCACAGGTAGGAGGAAAGAAGGGAGGCTTTTATGCGCACTGTTAGCTCAGCTTTCATTAAAAATGCACACATTATGTTCCTGGTTCATTTATTTATTTCTCTCTTTCTCTCTCTCCATCCCCCCCCCCCCACTTTGCTCAGTGTTTTTTTTTTTTTTTGCAATAAAGCAAACACTTTGGAATTCATAAGGCTTCTTTATCCTGTGTGCACAAGCCACCTCCTCTCCTTTGAGCACCTAACAAATGAACACACACAAAAAGGAGATGGAGTAAGCAGAAAAATAAATATGTGTACATTTCCCCAGCCTCTGGGATGGTGGTGGGGAAATGCACACACAGAGAGAGGTTAGGGAACTTTCAGCCAAGACAAAGTAACCTAGAAGCCAGCTCACCAAGATATGTCATACAGCTCAAGCATCATTAACAAAAAAAATGGAACCTACCATGAAAACTGCAGAGCTGAAAGGGCTGAATCCATACCTCACTTGCAACCAGACCTCAAAGGGGCTCCCTCCCAGTGCCTGTCAGCTGATCAGGACTGAGAGTGAGACCTTTTGAAAGTGTCACGTGATGTCATCGTGATGTCAGATGATTGACAGGTGTGTGGCCATGTCTACCTGTCAGAGTTGGCCTGTGGAGAGTTAAATATCCAGGCCACCAGCTGTATTTAGTTCTCCACCCCTGAAAAAGTAGCTGATTCAGTGTAGAGTGGTATAATACTGCTTTAAATGGCTGGTGCAGATGGGGCCTTCAAGGCCAGAATGAAAAGGTGACAGGCAAGGAGCCATTTTACCTTTGAACAGTGCATCCCTTTCTACCCTCCATTCAGGCAAGCAGGAAGCATCATTGGAGTCCAAGAAAACATCCCGGCTAGACATAGACAAGCAGGGTGTGAAGCAGGGCTGTTGAAAGGGGTAACCTTGGTGAGGGTTGGCTGGGGATACAGTGTGATTTGGTAAGAGTCCTGAAGGTCGCTAGAGAGGCCTGGGGAGGTTGTCAGATCTCACCCACCCCTCTTGTAACTCAGCACAAAAGTGCTAAACTGATGTCAACCCCATTTCCACTCCCTCCATTTTGTGATTGATTTCACGCTGACAAACTTTCTTAATAAAAACAGAAATGAAATAAAGAATGGCAAGAACGAGAGAAGTTGTTACGTACTGAAAAGATGTATAGCTTGGTTAAACACATTTCTGACAATAGTAATCCCTGTGATACTTAGGGCAAGCTGGCATTTTTGGCCCACATCCTCATATACTTTACATCCCAAACAGAGGGAATTCTCATCATGTCTTAGACATAAATAATAAACGGAGACAGGTTTTTTTATTAAAAAAACAACAACCAAAAATTACCTCATTCTAGTGCACACGATACACTGTAATCTATTTTCTGCTGTTGTCAAATTCTAAATTTACCTTTGGCTGATTGAAAAACAGTAGTCGTCAGCCTCTTTAAAAAAAAAAAAAACACCTAGGAACAGAGAGTGTGACTCACTAATTATTCAGGAATAACTCTCGTTAATGAAGTGGTGATAACAGATGCTGGATTTATTGCTCATGGGGTCTTAGCACAGGCACTGTGGAATTTCCAATTACTCCAAGGAGTTTGGGATGAACACCAGTAGAATGAACTCAAATTATTCCAACAATCCTGTTATTTTTATTCATTAAAGGAAATCCAGCTCTCCTCACTACTCTGAAGTCGGCATGTAGCTGCTTCTGCCCAAAGGCCTCCCCCTCTCATCCTTCTAAACACCCCTTCTACCTTCTACCCCTTCTGTCTCCTAAATTCACTATTGTCATAGCCCAGAGATGGGGAATATGGTGCCCTCCAAATATTGGCAGACATTCTTAATCTTAAACATTGGCCATGCTGGCTGGGGCAGATGGGTTTTGAAGTCCAACAACATTGACAGGGCAAAATGAGTTACTCTGAGCTCTAAGAAACTACAGCAGAGCAAGTCTGAAATTAAACGGCAAGGAGTTAAAACTGGATTACAAGCCATGTGGTCAGAAAATATTTAGCAAATAAAAATGTGCTTATCAGTCAAAACTGCATGCAAAAACGTGTTTACTCTAAGAACTTTGCATTATTATTATTTTTTTAAAAAAATACAAATTGCAGTGGAAATTGGGGGAATTTAATTTAAGATTGTGAAAATGAAAAACTGAAATTGAGAGATTTGTCTATCCCTAATTGCGTGTATTTTTCTTCCTATTTATGGCTGCCTGTATCATTTTGTTTAGTCTTTAAGGAACAGTTACCACCCTAACCCAGACATTTTTACACTGACATCCATCACTAATGGAGATATCCCTGACCTTAACCAAACCTTACATTTTCTAGAATGCACTTTTATGTTCAGCTACCCCTGAGGCTACGGTGTTTAAAAGTTTAGATTGAGAAAATCATTTATAACTGGTTTGTTTGTATCGGGCCTTCTGAAATGCCATCAAGAAGGACAATATTAATTAGCAATGGCTAACACCAAAGTCTAGAGAAAGTAAATAATCTTTAATCTTTTTTAAAGCTATCAGTATTTTACTAGCTATAACAAACGATGCAGATAAAAATTACAGGGGCGGTGGGATAGAAAAAGCATACGGTAAACTATGCCAAAGCTGCCCATTTGAATAATTGATTTGACTTCCTTGAAATATTTTTGCAATACGGTTGCATTTGCTCTTACAAAATGTTGGTTGGGAAATGGTGAAACCCAGTGAAAAATGCTAATTGACACCATTTGTTGTGTTGGAAGATAGATAGATAGATAGATAGATAGATAGATAGATAGATAGATGATAGATAATTGTGTGTGTGTGTGTAGCCTGATGTCCTGGGTTACATTGTAAAATATTAGTTTTGTACAAGGTATGTAATTATGCCAATTATTTAGCTCGCTAGAACAGAATGAACAGCAAAGAACATGAGCATGTTTTCTGTTGCTACACCAAAGAACAGGTTGTGTGCGTGCCTTTGGCTATACACATATTTACCCTTTATTCTCAAGAGGTCAAGGCATAGAAACATCGCAATCATAGAATCATAGACTCATAGAATCATAGAGTTGGAAGAGACCACAAGGGCCATCAAGTCCAACCCCCTGCCAAGCAGGAAACACCATCAGAGCACTCCTGACATATGGTTGTCAAGCCTCTGCTTAAAGACCTCCAAAGAAGGAGACTCCACCACACTCCTTGGCAGCAAATTCCACTGTCGAACAGCTCTTACTGTCAGGAAGTTCTTCCTAATGTTTAGGTGAAATCTTCTTTCTTGTAGTTTGGATCCATTGCTCCGTGTCCGCTTCTCTGGAGCAGCAGAAAACAACCTTTCTCCCTCCTCTATGTGACATCCTTTTATATATTTGAACATGGCTATCATATCACCCCTTAACCTCCTCTTCTCCAGGCTAAACATGCCCAGCTCCCTTAGCCGTTCCTCATAAGGCATCGTTTCCAGGCCTTTGACCATTTTGGTTGCCCTCCTCTGGACACGTTCCAGTTTGTCAGTGTCCTTCTTGAACTGTGGTGCCCAGAACTGGACACAGTACTCCAGGTGAGGTCTGACCAGAGCAGAATACAGTGGCACTATTACTTCCCTTGATCTAGATACTATACTCCTATTGATGCAGCCCAGAATTGCATTGGCTTTTTTAGCTGCCGCGTCACACTGTTGGCTCATGTCAAGTTTGTGGTCAACCAAGACTCCTAGATCCTTTTCACATGTACTGCTCTCAAGCCAGGTGTCACCCATCTTGTATTTGTGCCTCTGATTTTTTTTGCCCAAGTGCAATACTTTACATTTCTCCCTGTTAAAATTCATCTTGTTTGTTTTGGCCCAGTTCTCTAATCTGTCAAGGTCGTTTTGAAGTGTGATCCTGTCCTCTGGGGTGTTAGCCACCCCTCCCAGTTTGGTGTCATCTGCAAATTTGATCTGGATGCCCTTGAGTGCATCATCCAAGTCGTTGATAAAGATGTTGAATAAGACCGGGCCCAAGACAGAACCCTGTGGCACCCCACTAGTCACTCTTCTCCAGGATGAAAAGGAACCATTGATGAGCACCCTTTGGGTTCGGTCAGTCAGCCAGTTACAAGTCCACTGAGTGGTAGCATAGTCAAGACCGCATTTTACCAGCTTCTTTACAAGAATATCATGGGGCACCTTGTCAAATGCCTTGCTGAAATCAAGGTAGGCTACATCCACTGCGTTCCCTTCATCTACCAGGCTTGTAATTCTGTCAAAAAACGAGATCAGGTTAGTCTGACATGACTTATTTTTCAGAAATCCATGCTGACTATTGGTGATCACAGCATTCCTTTCTAGGTGCTCACAGACTGTTTGCTTAATGATCTGCTCCAGAATCTTCCCTGGTATTGATGTCAGACTGACTGGGCGGTAATTATTTGGGTCCTCTCTTTTCCCCTTTTTGAAAATAGGGACAACATTTGCCCTCCTCCAGTCTGCCGGGACTTCGCCTGTTCTCCAGGAATTCTCAAAGATGACTGCCAGTGGTTCTGAGATCACATCTGCCAGTTCTTTTAATACTCTTGGATGCAGTTCATCTGGCCCTGGAGACTTGAATACATCTAAACTAGCCAAGTATTCTTGTACTATCTCCTTAGTTATTCTGGGCTGTGTTTCCTTTGCTGAATCATTTGCTCCAAATTCTTCAGGTCGGGCATTGTTTTCTTTATCGGACAAGACTGAGGCAAAGAAGGCATTGAGGAGTTCAGCCCTTTCTGTGTCCCCTGTCTGCATTTCACCATCTTCTCCTCTGAGTGACCCCACTGTTTCTTTGTTCTTCCTTTTGCTACGAACATACCCATAAAAGCCTTTTTTGTTGCTTTTAACCTCTCTAGCAAGCCTGAGTTCATTCTGTGCTTTAGCTTTTCTGACTTTGTGTCTACACGTGCTGGCTATTTGTTTGAATTCCTCTTTGGTGGTTTCCCCCCTTTTCCATTTTTTGTACACATCCTTTTTTAATCTTAACTCAGTTAAAAGTTCTTTAGATAGCCACCCTGGCTTCTTTAGGCACCTTCCATGTTTCCGTCTCATTGGTATTGCCTGACGTTGTGCTTTTAGTATCTCCCTCTTAACAAACTCCCAGCCATCATGAACTCCCTTTCCTTTTAGTATTACTGTCCATGGGATCTCACCCAGCACTTCCCTAAGTTTTATGAAGTCGGCTTTCTTAAAGTCAAGAAATTGAGTCCTAGTATGCTTGGCTGCTCCTTTCCGCTGTATAGTAAACTTCAGAAGAGCATGATCACTCGCGCCTAATGATCCTTCCACTTCTACCCCACTAACCAGGTCATCAACATTGGTTAGGACCAGATCTAAAATGGTTGTTCCTCTTGTTGCTTCTCCCACTTTCTGGACAATGAAGTTGTCTGCAAGGCCAGTGAGGAATCTGTTTGACCTTATGCTCTTGGCTGAGTTTGACATCCAACAAATATCCGGGTAATTGAAGTCCCCCATTACTACTATCTCCCTTCCTTTTGCATGCTTGGCCATCTGTTCCAGGAAGGCATCATCTATGTCCTCCGTTTGGCTTGGGGATCTATAGTAAACTCCCACAATGAGGTCACTGTTATTCTTCTCTCCCTTAATTTTGACCCAAATGCTCTCACTTTGGCTTTGAGGTTCTAAATCTTGGATCTCTTCACAGGTATACACATCCCTGACATATAACGCCACCCCTCCTCCTTTCTTGTCTGGTCTGTTTCTCTGAAATAGATTGTATCCCCCCATTATTACATTCCAATCGTGGGACTTATCCCACCAGGTTTCAGTGATGCCTATTATGTCATATTTAGTTTGCTGTACCAAGAGCTCAAGCTCATCTTGTTTATTTCCCATGCTTTGCGCATTAGTGTACAGACATTGAAGTGTACAGACTGTACAATCGTTATACCAGATTGCATCATTGGTCCAACCAGCTCAGTATTGTCTACACTGACTGGAAGCTCCCCAGGGTTTCAGGCAGGGGGCATTCCCAGCCCCACTCTGGAGATACAAAGCAGGTGCTCTGCCACTGAACTGCATCCCTTCTGCTCAAAAGGCAGAAAACAAGCTTTATAAATGCAAGCATTTTGCAACATATATATATATACTATAAAATATCAAAAAGCAAGCAAGCTTTTCATTGCTGCAGATGAATTCAAATTGTTTCATCTTTTGTTAAGTTTTTGTTAATTCCCCAAGTTTGTTTCCTCTGCCACGGATCTCCTCCCTTGATGCAGCCCATAGAAGCCAGTGCAGCTATTCAAAATGTGCAGAGGGAACTTTTAATATGTTAAGACATCAGTTCCTCTTTCCCAAGCATTTATATAAGTGGTTGACAACTGCCTTTCAAAGTAGAACATGGAGTGGGTGCTAATGAATCATTAAGGTTAATTATATGTCTCAACATAGCTGTGAAGAAGTCAAAAGTAAGAAAGCTTTGGCCTTGCAACATTTAAAAACTTAGATGCTGAACTTTTAGACACAATGGAAGTTGGCACAGCCAGAATAAAGTAGCTGCCCGTTCCTTTTTTATGAATGCCAGGAAAATATAAGGGGGATCTAGGAAAAATGAAATATTTACTTTCCCCCACTCTGCATAAAGTAGAGAACTGGAATTGACAACTCATGGGGGGGGGGGATCTGGCCTGTCTGCAGGCTGGTGAATTATGAATTACTGAAAAGAGGACAAATAGGGACACACATTTGCATGACATGTATACTGGCTGATTTATAAGTATAGGTGCAAATTTAGAAATAATGCCTTTAAATTAAATAGAAATACACACATTAGCTTAGTAGGGAAAATAGTGAGCAGCTGCCCTGTGACCAGGGCCACATTCAAGCCATACGCATAAATCAGCATGACAACACTTTAAGTGTCATGGCTTCCCCCAAAGGATTCTGGGTGCTGTAGTTTGCTCAGGGTGCTGAGAGTTGTCAGCGCTGGATTTAGGGTGGTGCAAGAGGTTCCCCTGAACAGGGTGTTGAGCCAAGGGGGCACAAAACTAAGAAGACCCATAACTGAAAAAACTTCCCTAAACAGGATTACCTTCAGATGTCTTCTAGAAGTTGTGCAATTATTTATCTCCTTGACATCTGAAGGGAGGGTATTCCACAGGGAAGGCACCACTACTGAGAAGGCCCTCTGTCTAATTCTCTGTAGCTCCACTTCTCGCAGTGAGGGAACTGCCAGAAGGCCCTCAGAGCTGGACCTCAGTGTCTGGGCTGAGTGATGGAGGTGTAGATGCTCCTTCAGGTAAACTGGGCCGAGGCTGTTTAGGGCTTTAAAGGTCAGCACCAACACTTTGAATTCTGCTTGGAAATATACTGGGAGCCAGTGAAGATCCTTTAGGACTGGTGTTATATGGTCCCGGCAGCCACTCCCAGTCACCAGTCTAGCTGACGGATTCTGGATTAGTTGTAGTTTCCAAGTCACCTTCAAAGGTAGCCCCACAGAGAGTGCATTGCAGTAGTCCAAGCAGGAGATAGCTAGAGCATGCACCACTCTGGTGAGACAGTCTGTGGGTAGGTAGGGTCTCAGCCTGCGTACCAGGTGGAGCTGGTAGGCAGCTGCCCTGGACACAGAATTGACCTAGGCCTCCATGGACAGCTATGTGTCCAAAATGACTCCCAGGCTGCACACCTGGTTTTTCCAAGGCACGGTTATCCTGTTCAGGACCAGAGAGTCCCCCACACCCACCATGTATGCAATTAAATGTATGGCATGAATGTGGTCCAAGGACTGTCAGCTGTTGGTTGGCAACTTCAGGACCCCTGTTGGTTACCCTTCTAAGGGCCCTTTATCTCTACACCAGACTTGGACAGCTCTTTGGTAGATACCAAAGCATCAGCTAAATGTGGGAAGAACACTTATTTTTTTCCCTCCAGCAGAACTTTTTTTTTTAAAGGAACCCAACCTATAAATAACAAGGGTGCACTTAGAAAGAACAGCAACGATTTCTTCCTCTTCTGGGTGATTGCTGCTGAAATCCAACTGTTGCTATTGTACTGTACTGTTCCTTGACAATGTTCTTCCAGTAGGACCTCTTTTTTTTACAAGTGTATGTGTAGTTGTAGTAGAGAGAGTAAAAGCAGGGAGTTAAGGGAATAGCAAAAAAGAGGGGGGTCAAAGCAAAGAGGAGAGTTGTAATCTGGATAAAAAGACATTCATATTTCTCTTCTCCAGTTCTGCTGTCAGCTAAACAGACAAACCCAGAAAATGCCTGCGGGGGCTCAGTTTCCCAGGAGCGTTTCAATCAGAGAAGAAAAAGGGCACCTTGGGGTGAATGTACTCTAAACAGGGATTCAGACCAGGCAAGAGATGAAACGCAGTTGTGAAGGCTGCCTTCGCTCACCTCCATTAAAATATTGCAAGTGTCAAGCCAGCTGAAGAAGACCAGGGGGTCAAGTATCACGACAGGAAATGAAATAAGAAAGAAAGGAGACCTTTTTCTTGTCTCTCCAGTTTGAAAACTCTTTAGTTGCTATGAAAGTTATATTCTCCACAACCTTAGAAAGAAGTGTGAAAGACAGAATAGGAATTCCTCAGGGTTTATGACAAAGATCCAGCATGTGGTTGGTCAGACTGGAGAAGGTGACTGGATACACCAAATGTATGTCAGAACAAGGGTTGCCAACATGGCATCTATGGATGCACATTCACACAGAGAGGCCTTCCCTGGTTCCTGCAGGGTCTCCTTCCTTTGCTTAAATTAGGATTGAAAAAAGGAGATTTCAGCTACATTTTAGGCTAACTGACTCATTATCAAGGTTGCTGCGGTAGGGGGTTTGGACTTGATTACCTTTGAAGTCCTGCTCAACTCTATCAGTCTGACTTTCTAATCTTGCTTCATCATTTCAACCACTGTTATGAACATCCATGGAGTCAGTCTACACATTCAACTGCCAGTCATAAAGTGGCCTTTGACACCTGAAATGTATGGACCCACCAGTGGCAGACTTAGGGCTCTCAAATTGCAGAGGCGCTCTGTGTGACACTAAAATTCAGTGTTCCTTACCTCTTGCGCTCCATTCAACAGCATTGTAGCGGTACCCCTGCAGCATGCCGCCCTGTGCAACCTAAAACCACCTCTGGAGCCACTCTTTTCTTGTGACCATAATTTGTTTTGAACCGATTTAAATACTGTTCTGGGATTAGTTTGGGGGGTCTGATGATATCCTTGGGCCTAAGTCTGTGGTATTGTATCTGTAAGATGTGAGTGTCCAGTAGAAGCAACAGCTGAAGTGGTCAAACTGGTCTTTTTGTTAAGTTAATAGCCCTAGCCAAATCCGCTAAACATCCTTTTTATGAGTCTAAAGAGTTGGTCAGATATAGGTGTGTTGCCATAGAAACAGCTAGCCAGTTGCCTCCAGATGGAAGGGGCAGGTCTTCTCCTCCCTCACCTGGTGGGAGGTGTTGGTGCCCTGCCTGGAAGCCTAATGAGGAGGGTCTGATGGAGTGTTAACACTGTGAGCCCCTACAACATATATGTTGTTGTTTAGTCGTGTCCGACTCTTCGTGACCCCATGGACCAGAGCACGCCAGGCACTCCTGTCTTCCACTGCCTCCCGCAGTTTGGTCAAACTCATGTTGGTAGCTTCGAGAACACTATCCAACCATCTCATCCTCTGGTCGTCCCCTTCTCCTTGTGCCCTCCATCTTTCCCAACATCAGGGTCTTTTCCAGGGAGTCTTCTCTTCTCATGAGGTGGCCAAAGTATTGGAGTCTCAGCTTCAGGATCTGTCCTTCCAGTGAGCACTCATATATGTCATAAAAAAATGCAGTCTTCAATGACTTTCATTATAAGAAAGCCCAAACCAAGGTAAGCACTGGCAACCCTGAAATCTCTCTCGGTTCCAAGAGTGGGGTGCATGCAACACTCTTTCTAACTTGCTGCAACCCAACCTAGGATCATATGCAGAAGGGCGGGTAAGAAACTAAAATAATCATGATGATGGGGGTAGTGGTGATGAACAGGGAAAGCAAGCATGAAGGAACAAGGTGTAATGACCATTTTGCACATTACAGATTTTAGGTGTGTACCTGAAAGATTTTAAGCGTATACTTCAAAAGGAAAAGTGTGAGTGTGACGAAAGCATATTTCAAACTTTGTCAGGAAGCCACAATCTGTAACACCCAGTAAAAAATATGGGTTTGTTTGGCATATGGGGACACACCATTTTTTAACTTTTTTATTTTTTATTAACCAAACACTTCAAGATAGCTCACAGCTGGTAACATTATTTAGGTGTAGACTTCTTAAGCTACCGGGAGTATGCAATAATGCCATTTTAAGTACTTAAGTGCCACTGATAATAATGGAATTAATTATGCCAAATTAGCTAGTGGAATCTTGGAGGAAAGGGTGGAGCATAGCGAACATCCTGGATGTGGTTTCCTGCGGTGCCATCAGAGGTAATTCTTTCTGGGCAGTCAGTCATTAGGTTCATTTAAGGCTCACCTCCACACTCTGGCAGTTATATCTGGATAAACATGTTCCTGCTGTTACCTAACTCAGGGTCTGTTTCCTTGCTGACACAACAGAAACCAAAAGATGAAATGGAGCACATCATCATTAACAAGAGATCCAGTGATAAGATTGGCAGTGGAGACAGAGTCTTAACAGGCATAGCCGCTTTGCTCTGGCCACCATTTATAATACCCAAACTCCAGTCCTTTCTGCACATCTGATGGTATTCCTTTAAAAAAGGACAACAGACCTTGTTGTTAATAATCCTACAGCTGAGCTGCTCTCCTTTCCCCCGGCTCCTCTGAACCTCTTTCCTTTTTCACTTTCACCTCTCTCTTTTGCTTTTCACTCTCTCTTTTCACTGCCTTTTCACATTCTGTTATGTTTCTTCTTCTTTTTTATCCTCTGAAGGAAGGCCAACGTAGACATTGTTAGCAGAATCACTTGAATAATGCAGAGTCCAGAGAGGAAAGAAACAGATAATGCTTTACTTGGTAAACTGAGCAAGAACAGAGTATAATTTGAGGGGACACAAACAGAATGGGGTTTGTCTTTCTTAGATCAGGCCTTGTTCATAGTAGGAAGACATTCGACAACTAATCATACAGGGGGAAATTTGTCAGAACTACACAGCCAATCAGAACACATTACCTCAGCAAGGATCATGCCAGTCTGACTGGTTGCTAGGCAACACCTCCAGTTGTGGGTGGGCTATCAACAAAATTGACCATTGGATTACTAGCTGAATGATCCTTGCTGTTGTGCTACCAACAGACATTACATTAATCACATCATGAGCTCATGTGTATGTGTGTTAAGCAACAGCAGTCGTAGGGGCTATGGGAACTAGATCAGGGCCAGGGTGTAAGGGAGGGGGGCTTTAAAAGTTTGCCCCCAGCAGTAGCATCCTGTGTGATGGAATTGCAGAACCGACTTCCCGATACCAGTAATGGTGAAGGGCATGTGGTGAAGTTGGGGCTGTGAGGATGCACCAGCAGAGCCAATCCAGCACTTCTGCTAATGCATTGACATAGCCCTGTGCTGATTGCCACACTGCCCTCTCCAGGTCACCTGCAGCAATGCCACTGCCAGGAGGGTGACTCTACCCCACCACACTGGACCACACCATGACTCCAGCCTGCCTATTCATCAGCTTTCTCCGAGCCTGCAAATAGCAATGTTATCTACAAGCATTTTTTAGGTACCTTTCTTGATAGATTTCATGAATTTTTATTGAAATTCCTTTTATTTCCTTCAGATTTCGTATAGCTATCTAGCCAGTGAGCAGCCCTCCCACAATTTCCCCCTCTTTTCACTGTCAGCTAAAATAACTATCGTTTGAATTATAGAAATAAATCTGGTAGCAAGTCTGAACAAAGATTCTCCCTGCCTACACTAACTGAACAGCTCTGTATGAGGCCAAATCGGCTGAGTGGGTTGCAGGTACTGCTGATGTAAGCAGTGGATCAACTCATGGGAGAATTCCTCTAGCTATTCAACAAGGCTCAGATACTCCATAAGACAATAGAGGACCAGGGCCAAGCAGTGTATCTTTGCTGTTACCAGGCCATCCTCCCCATCTGGGTTTGGGCATGATAGAACAAGGAGCAGTATAGATGCATGGAGCAGTATATGATGTATACATCATAAGCATGCATAATTTATGACACTGTGCAACATCATTGTTGTTGTGGGACATGTTCATTAAGCCATCACCCTTAGTGGAGCTTGAGCTAGCATGTTAGAGACTAACTCATAAACCACCAGGGGTTTGATGACTGCATATTTGTTTAAGACAAAATGGCTTTTAGGCAGAGTTTTGAAAAACTAAAAAACAAAGTGCGAGACTGGCTTCATTATTATCAGATAATGGAGGCATACAATTTGGACAATCCAGGTGGAAAAATCAAAATTAGAAACAGAATTGTTAGAACCCAAAACTAAGATTTTATCAAAGATGTATAACTTGCTGTTGAAATGGAATACTCAGGATGAAACAGTGAAATCTGTTATGATTAAATGGGCACAAGACGTTGGACATAACATAATGATGGCTGACTGGGAACAGTTGTGGACCACAGGTATGAAGTTTACGGCATGCAATGCCTTAAGAGAAAATATTATGAAAATGATATACAGGTGGTACATAACCCCAGTCAAGCTTGCAAAAATCTACCATTTGCCCGATAACAAATGTTGGAAATGTAAAGAAACTGAAGGTACATTCTTTCACCTTTGGTGGACGTGCCCAAGGATTAAGGTTTTCTGGGAGATGATTTATAATGAATTTAAAAAGGTATTTAAATATACCTTCTTGAAGAAACCAGAGGCCTTTCTCCTGGGCATAGTCGGCCAATCGGTGTTAAAGAAGGACAGAACTTTCTTTATGTATGCTACAACAGCAGCAAGAATACTTATTGCAAAGCATTGGAAGACACAAGATTTGCCCACACTGGAGGAATGGCAGATGAAAATGATGGACTACATGGAATTGGCGGAAATGACTGGTAGAATCCGAGACCAGGGAGAAGAGTCAGTGGAAGAAGATTGGAAGAAATTTAAAGACTATTTACAGAAATATTGCAAAATTAATGAATGTTAGAATGATGTTGGATTGAAGTTAAGTGGTTTCTAGCTGTAATGGTATAAAAGAATATGGAAAAATTCGATTTTCAATATGTAAAAACCTAATGTTATAATATATTAAGATTAAAGATCAGGATTAAATAAGGAGGGAAAGGAACTGCTGAACTAAATAAATTGAACTGGAATACAAAAAAAGGGAGACATGAGGAGGTCCGGGAAACAAGTAAATGAAAGATAAGTGATGAAAAGATGGAATTGTTTTTAATTGTTTTTTTTCTTTTTTGTATTTTGTATTTTTCTTTTTTTATATTTTTCTTTTTCTTATCTATGTATCCTTTTTTTGAAACTTTAATAAATATCATTTAAAAAAAAAACAAAAAAACAAAATGGCTTTTAGAGAGGGGGCAGAAATTTTGTTTGGCTTCTGTTTAAATGTGATCTGACTTAAATTTGCCCTTCCCAAAATGACACACAGCTATCCTTCCTGACTTTTACTTCTCTTAATTTTGCAATGTACCACATGTGCAATGATGAGCACATGGTGGGTGGGGACGGAGTGTGCATCAAATGCATCTGTTCATGAACATAACTTGCAAAAAAATGCATCGTATTAGGATAAATTGCTTGCAAAAAATGTTTATATAAGAGAATAGTCATATCGTAATTGTCATAAGGTGTCAGGGTGCTGTCGGTGGCTATTGGCTGCCTGCCCAGTAAAGCAGAGACACAGAGAAAAAGCGAGCTTTTCAGTTCCTTTTTATTATTAGAATTACCAGGACAAAATTCCATCCACACCATTCATTATCCAACATTGCCTCGAGTGAAGCTCCACCTCGTTTTCTCTGTACTTCCCTATTCATCAGACTCCTCCTCCCTCCTCCCTATTACGGTGGCTGTTAAGTGCCACCAATCTTTGAGCCCTCTTCTCTGCTATTCTCAACGAATTCCTGGTTTTGGGGGAGGGAACACTTTCTGGAATAATCTCAAGTGACAGTGTATCAGTCAGCTGCTGCTCAGGCTCTAAGCTGCATGGTTCCTGCTCATCATCTTCCATTACAGTCGTACCTCGGAAGTCAAACAGAATCCACTCCAGAAGTCCATTCAACTTCTGAAATGTTCGACTTCCAAAGTGTAGCTTCTGATTGGCTGCAGCCAATCGGAAGCCACATCGGATGTTCGGCTTCCAAAAGAACATTCAAAAACACTCACTTCCAGTTTTTGATCGGGAGCTGGAATAGTCAACTCCCAAGGCGTTTGGGAGCCGAGGTATGCTGGTTTTCCCAACTTCTTCCCTTTTCTTCTGGGGTGTGACCTGTGCTGAACCACTCCTCTAGATCTATACTATCTGCCCTTCTTCCTTTCTGGAAGGCTTATGGGGAGGTGGTCTCCACGATTCCTCTTCATCAGCCCAGTCCCTGACATAAGGACTTTAAAAAATAATTAATTTCAGACCAATGTGGAAATGTGAGAAGTGAAAACTAATGGGAGTGAGGAGGAGAAACTGAAATGAACCAAGATCAACAGATTTGTCCATACCTAAGTGCTTTAGCCATAACAAATGTTACCGCTGAGGGAATTCCTATCCTTGAAGAATAAAGGCAGCGGGGAGTGGGGGGAGTTAATCTAATTTCATTAACATCAACAACATTGGAAAACACACAAAAAAATCTTCCTAGCTTCTCAAGGTAGGGAGGAAACACCGTTTTTCATGCGTTCCCCATCCTAATCTTTCTAACAGGTGTATGGCTTTAGTCCCTAGCTCTCAGCTTTCACACACAAAGCACTGGGCCGAGAATCTCATTAAAGGGTTTTATAAAAGTTTAAAGAAGCTAACAGGTCCTATGGGCCAAATTAAGAAGCCTCAATTTACAGCAATAAAGTTATTAGAGCAGCCATCACAATGAAAAGCCTGTTTCTTCTAACGACAGAATGCTAAGTGGTAGAAAAATGAGAACACTTGAGGGGTTTCCCCCCCTGCAATGCGCCAGGAAGGAGGCAGATCCCAACAACCAGCCACTATCTATATTGTGTTGCTGTGAAGTCTCTGGCAGTGATTGGCTGAGCTAGTGTCATGCTTCAGACTGTTCAGGTGCTCAGTGAGTTAAACCATTTGCAGCTAAATTTCTGTGAGGGAAGAGGGTATTGTCAAGTGGACTGAGACTGAAGCCTCACATTAGGGCAAGCTGAGGACTGGACAGAAGTTTCAGGATGTACAGTAAAGGGGAAAGAGGCCTAGAGGCAAGGAGGATAGGGGGAAATGGGCATGGGTGTGTGGGGAGCCTGAAATAAAATAGACCAAAGAGGTTTGAGTTTAGGAATGCTTTGAGGAATTGGAATTCTGTGGATTCCTATACAAATTGACCTGATCTACATCTCTTGCACTGATGTGTGAATTGGAATTGCACATTTAGCTATCCAGGTGTTTTTGTTTTTCTTTGAATATTGTGGCACAGTTCTATGCAGTTTAAATGTATTCAAACACATTTTGATGAGAGGAAATACGCATCCTAAAAACGCATCTTAATGTATGTATTTAGGTATTTTAAGAGGAATTTCATTAGGAAGAAAACAATATCAGATTAACAGAGAATCAGAACAAAATTGGAGGGGGACATGCAAAAGTGATACTGACCAGGACTACACTAACTGAAGTGGAAAGTTCCATTGTTCCATCTCCTTGATTATTTTGGTTGCCCTTTTCTGAATCTTTTCCAGCTCTACAATATCCCCCACTTTTTTCCCTTGAGGTGACCAGAATTCTCAGGCATCAAGCTTCCAGTGCCAGCTATATTGGGTAAACCCATCTCAGTGTTTCAGTCAGCTGGAGCAAATGGCAGGCCTTAATGAGAATAATTGTTTGTTATTTTTTGGAGCTGCCCTTAATCCTGTCAAGAAAATCACACACTACAGGCTCTGTGGGAATCCCCAGTAAAGGCATGTGGCTTCGTGTCCTGGCTCAAACTTCTGCTCTATATTTTCATTTCATTTTTTTAATGTATAGGGTGCCCACTTAGAAATGAAGAAAAAAGAAAATGCAGCACCAAAAAGGTGAGGGCAAAAGAGGAAATACATTTGCGCAGAATTTTCATATGCTAATTTAGATGTAGAAATGAAAATTCAGAAATAATTCCTATAATTTAAAGGAAAATACAATACATCTCACAATTGTGGGGAAGACAGTGACCCATGTTTGCCAGCTCAGTCTGTTCTCCAGGTACTGAGTATAGATGGGCAAATCTGAGATGCCGGCTCTCCTTTCAGATAGTTCTTGTATTTTTGAACCGGACTTGGACGGGGCATCGCTTTAAACAGAGAACTGTTCTTCAACATCCCTTTAAACCAAGGATTGAACTCTGTAAAATAGGACACATAGAAACCCTAAGAACAGATAAGACTTGCTTTCCTGTTTGTCCCAAATATCACTTTTTCACCCTAAATACAGTGTGTAGTTTATTTGAATGACAGATTTACACCAACATCACAGTCTCTCTCTGCCCTCCCCCAACACTCTATTTCTCTCTCTCTCTCTCTCTCTCTCTCTCTCTCTCTCTCTCTTCGAACTGGAAGTGATTTCACTCTGTCAAAGTCAATCAGCATATCAGTTTTAATCAGATAAAGCTTTCAGCTTCTGCTATCTTAATTGTCCTTCCCATCATGCATCACAGCTGCTTAAGATGAGGGCTTCGGCATTCCACCCCACAGAAGGAGGGCGTTGATACCCGATAGCCCATTTCTGCTCGACGGCGTTTTACATCTAAAGTTGACTTGGATTTTCATTTAAGACCAGTTATAGGTTTGCATTGAAAATGAAAACAATACTTCTCTGTTTCTATTGCCATTCATGTCGACTTTTGTTTCAGCCTAAAATAACACATCGCCAGAGGCTGTTTTCTTAACACTGCTAAGCTTCAATGCAGACCCTGTAGAAAATGTTTGTCCTGGGATCGCCATGGTCCAAGCTAATAAGGATGTGATGATGTATAGGTGAATTCCTGGTCTTCAAGTCCTCTGTGACAGAAGGATTAGGCCTGCCCTTATCTTCTAAGACATCTGGATGAGTGTCTGGGTTTTAATTTCACAATGAAATCACCAGGGACTAGAGTTATGTTATGTGCTTATGAACAAAGTGGAATATCCCTGGTAAGGGCAAGAGCGGATTACCTTAGATAACTTGACTTAAACCAGAGAACATTTGAGAATGTTGAAGAGAGGAAAGAGGTCCCAGCAATAAAAACAAACAGGGAGCCTAAATTTGTGTCCTGTGTAGTAAACATCTAAAAGCATCAGATGGGTGAAATATGACCACATGAAAACAGAGTGATAAAGCTAAGCCCACTTTCAAAAGGGCAACATCAAACTGCCCAGGACAACTACCAGCACTAAACTCCTAATGGACACCATATATAAGCTGCAGACAGATTGGTTCAGAATTTGCTATTTGAAAAACAAAATTAGCTTTCCGATAATAATCACAACCTGTTATTAAAAGTCTTCAGAACTAAATATAAAGGGGGGAAAGTGGGGTAGGGAATCTGGTGAGGGTTCTGGGGTTGCAAGCCTAATCACACTTACCTGAGAGTAAGTCCCAATTGGACTCAACGGGGCTTACTGCTGAGTAGACATGTACTGGATTTCACTGTAAATCCTCAAATGCCCACTACTGTGCTTGCTGATTTCTCAGAGACACGCAAAAAGGCCACTTTTAATAATGAGCAGAAGCAAATTCTAAAGCATTTTCTGGGCAGCACCACTTCAGGGGGGGCGGGGGATGAAGACAAAAACATTAGACTGACCACTTCCCTCTGGCTTTTGTTTTTACTCACATGGAAATGTTGTGGCATTTACTTGGGCAATACACCTACCCAGTCTCTGGAAACGTATAGTCCTGGAAGACAATGCACCATGACACTTTTTGCACAGCAGTCAAAGTAAGTGTAGAAGGATGAAGGGGAAGGGGACCCCTGGTAGCAGGGATATGACAAATAAAAACAAAATAAGGTATTTATTTGGCATCTCACTCCCCAATTAAAGGGGAAGTCTGTACATTTGTCCTCATCATCCAAAATACCCACATGTGAGCAAGACCAAACTTAAATTGTCATTGCAGCCAACCTACTTTAGTGTCCATCATCAGAAGTGTAGAGGGCCTGTGAGGGGAATAAAGGCTTCCGAACAACTCTAAGCACCCTTAACAAACTACACTATCAAGAAAGCTTTGGGAGAAGGCATGACTGAATAAAGTAGTATCATAGCACTTGCAATAGATTACGGTTACAAGAAAGGAAACATCAGGAAGAACTTTTTGACACTGGAACAGACTCCCTCAGAAGGTTGTGGACTCTCCTTCGTTGGAGGTTTTTAAGCAGAGGTTGGATGGCCATCTGTCATGGATGCTTTAGTTGAGGTTCCTGCATTGCAGGGGATTCGACTAGATGACCCCCAGGGTCCCTTCCAACTCTCCAATTCTATGACTTATGAAATGTATGGTGTGACTGTGGCCCAAGTCTATCCCCAGCCTCAGATGATTTGTGAGCCCTTCTCTGCAATCTCTCAGCTGGGGAACTATCAAAACATGTTTGTGCTGCCTCCCTGGGAGGCCGCAAACTCTTTTATAATAGCCAGGTTGTGAAGCCATTATCTCCAAACATGCAAAACTTTGTTGAGTCTCATGATCTCATTGGCCTTAATATAGGCTGACTAGATAGGCAGCCTACAAATTCACACTGTTGTTTTGTAACCCATCTTTCTTCACTCATAACTGGTTTAGCCTCCCATTTGCTAAAGTTTTCAGTGAAGCACCGCACTGAATATTCAAAGAGAGTGTTTCAAAGGGCTGGCCATAACTGTGAGGCAGTGAAAAACAAAGCACTTGCCCTAGGCTTCAGATTTGGGGCATTTGTGTCATTAAAGGGCAGTCAATTACCAGTTACAGTATTTTATTTACTGTTACATTTCTACCATAGCTGGAGGTGGGGGAACGTCATTTGCATTTTCTGCTTTGGCTATGAAAATGTTGTGGATTGCATCTTCCAGTGTGGGATAACACTTGTTTTGACTCAATGCCAGTTGGAATCTCTCTGCAAACAGATCAGCACACATGGTTAATCAAAGGATCTTCTGGCAGCACCTTTGATATAAGATAGTTGTATCTGCTCCTGTGATCCGGAACCCTGAAATAAAGTGTTCCTAAGAGGGACATTTGAGGAACTGCCAGAGCTTAGTTAGTAGAGTACCTGCTTCATGTGGAGAAGGTCTCCAGTTCAGTCCCTGGCACCTCTAGGTAGGACTGGATATGTCACCCACCCAGAACTCTGCCATGCTTCTGTCAATCAATGTAGACATTACTGAGCTAGCTGAAGCTCTGATCTAACTTGCTATAAGTCTGCTTGCTATGCCGCTTGTTGTGTTCTAAATGAAAGCTGTGCTACCCTCAACCTTTGATATACATTATAGGCTTAGGCTATCTGAAAGACTGTATTCTCCCGTACAAACCTGCATGGGCTCAAAGTTCTTTAAGGGAGGCCCTTCTTTCAGTCCCAAGTTACACTTGGTGGGGACGAAGGAGGTGGGCTTCTCCCTCATCCCTAATAATAATAATAATAATAATAATAATAATAATTCTATACAACCCTTTATCTAAGGATCACAGAGTAGTTTACAAAATAAAAATGCAAAAATATATAACATAGTAACAAAAATAATACTAACCCCCAGTTTAAAAAAAACATAAATTGTTTTAATACTGGTGTGTTTTATTATCTGTACTTTAATAGATTTATTTAATACTGCTGTTTTTATTATCTGTACTTTAATAGATTTGTGTTTTATAATCTTTTAATTCTGTTATTGTTTGTTTACTTTTTAATGATTACTTTTCATATATTTTTTTCTTTTTTTACTTTCTGTATTTTATCTTTGTTGTTTCAATTTGTTTTTCATCTGTTTTTAACTTTTTGTATTTTACCCGTGTTGCTTCAATTTGTGTAAGCCACCTTGAGTCCAGGTCTGGGGGGAAGAAAGTATATAAACAACAAATGTGCCTTGTGTTCCATGATGGAGGAAATGGAGGCGATATATAAATATAAATTAATAAAAATAACTTGCCAAACTGCTAAAAATGGGGTGCACAATAGTCACTTACTTTTAATTTCATGGTAGTAGAAAATCAAGGCATGCCCGCACCTCCTGGAATACTAGCCTGCTGGAGGCAAATCTATTTTATAATCAACAGGCATTTGGGCTTTCTAACTCTCTCACCCTCCTTATCTAAACTTCCCAGTTAAAAAAAAAAAGAATGGGAGGAAAAAACCGAGGGCAAACATTGAAACCTTTATATAGGCCATCAACACCCGCCTCCCCCCCGCCCCCCAATCGGTGCCTACAAATGGTTCCAATTTGCCCTTGTAATTAAATATAAGCATTTAAGGGTTTCCACTCAGATCGTTTTGCCTCTTTGGAATTTTACTGCCTATTTTGGAAAGAAAACAAAAAGACGGCTCTGAGTCACCACCAGAGAGAGTTAAAAAGAAAAAAGAAGACGGAAGCTGCCTAAATAAACTCCAAAGCTCAGCTCAAGTGGAGCTGGGACGAGACAAGTCAGAAATGGTAAATATGGATCTGAGGATAGTGTAAAAGGGATTAGGGATCTTTGTCACATGAAGAGCGAAAACCCGCCTGCCAGCGGTGCCTTTGCAGGGAGAGCATCAACTGATCAAAGTAACATACACCAGTTTGTAAATATGCTAATCTTCATGTTTACACAAAAGTGTCAGCACTTGCTTTACATCACAAAGAAGCTCCTACAGTGGAAGATTAATTAATTCCCAGGCCTGCGATCATTTCTAAATACTGGTCGTACCAGTACCCTGCCCTCTTCCTGTATTTGAACAGCTTCAAGCGAGGTGTGCATTGCTAAGACGGATCATTCCGAGACACTCAAATGTCAACTTTGTCTGAAATGTGATACTCTCCACAGTCTGTTTGTGTTTGTGTGCACAAATAGTTCGGCGATTTCTGTTGAACAAGGATTAGGCATCAGGGTTTAAGGGTAGGATTTGAAGATACACACACATGCATGCATGCATGCTTATCTTACATATTTAGTACATTCATATCTCACCTTTCCTTTAAGGAGGGGGCACACTAAAAGAGGCCAATGAGGAGTGACCAGAGAATGCTGTCTGGGGACATTAAAATGGGTGTGTGTGTGGAATGGAGTATCTAGAAGGAAGGAATTGCTTTCTGGCTTGCACGCCAAGCAGCAGCACCCCACAACTGCAATATTTTTATTCCAGGGCTCACTCATAATTCCAGAAAGCCTTTGACCTAGATTTCTACCAAAGTTTTGCCAGCATGGCAACAGTTCTCATTCAAGGTACAGCACTTTAGCACCTCTACAGAAGTAGATATGATGATTCAGAGGTGCAGAAAGGGTGTCCTCAAGGTCAATTTGTGGGACTCTTGTGGGGTCCCTACACTGCCCATTTAATTTATTCTGTAATCCCTGTTGGGGGGGAGGTGGGGAAATCGCCCCATGAAACATTCAGAAAGAGCAAGCAGCCGTACTGCTCTCCTGGATCATATGATTTCAGAACACGGGGATGGGAGCATATGTTTGAATGCCCCAATTTGTCAAAAGCACTGTCTGTGGGATATGGGAAACAAGGTTCCAGCACAACCTTGACAGTGTGCAATTTTGGAGCCATCCCATGCTCAGTGGTGTCATAGTATGGTCCTCTTGGAGGTTTCCTTGGAGGATTCTATGAGCACTAACTTTTAGGGAGAATATAACAACATCATTGCTGACTCAGGTATTTGGTGGCAAAAGTATCTGTTCTGTGCAGCTGAGAAATGATTAGCTGTGAACCCAGGTGGTTGTCTTTTTAGGGAGGGACATAAATCTAATAAATAAATAAAATAAATGGTTAACTTGCTGTATTACACACCACATCCTCTGGATCAATGTGTCTGTGGGCAGAATATGTGTGCCTTGCCCAGCACTTACTGAGGACTGCAGAGAGCTTCTTTGGCTAATCACCCTTAGGACAGTAAGGATTTCTTAATCTAATAATCAGACAGGCCAAACCCATCCTTTGAAGCCATCAGTATGCTTTGAGCATTGACTGTCATCACTGCCCCATGCCTAATTCTCAGGCTTACTTAGGTTTTGTTGAATATTACAAGTCTGTCTTCTCTTTCGCTAGGGATCTGTCAGTTGTTTGACCATTTTGGTTTTCAGATCTTGTTGATTTCTTTAAAAAAAATAGTTTTGTTTTATTTGAATATGTAGCTGAGGTTGCTTTTGGCAAAATGTAAGTTAAATTCTCCGCAGCTGATGGAGTTGAAGGGGCCTAATAGGGCTCAGAACAAGATGAGTAGATATTTCCCAGCTAGCTGCCTTAAGGAGGAGGACACAGTGCACTACTGAAGAGAGTGCCCCCAGTACTCAGATCTGAGGACCCATTATCTGGAGCCCATAAAAACAAAACTTTGTAATGACTCCCCTGTACATAAACTTCTGTTTCGTTTGGCAGGTACAGATTATTACACACAATAGTTAGAGCATGGCGTTGATAATGCCAAGGTTGCAGGTTCGATTCCCATATGGGACAGCTGCATTGGGGGGTGGGTGGATTAGGTGATCCTCAGGGTCACCTCCAGTTCTATGATTTTATGATTCTATTCATATAGAACTGCTCCACTTGTGGAACAGGCTATGGAGAAGCAGAAGCTATTGACTGCATATTGAAGATCCCACAGTTTAAAATAAATTCATTGCTCTGCTTTTGTGAGGGAGTGTTTATTTTTCTCACTTATGCCCCTGGTCCAACCCACTACTGGCTTGGGCAGCCTGGAAACTTGTGCAGAAGGAAATGTGATTCAAATCATGGTCCTCTTTGAGGCTAGTGAACACATTTTGCTTGGGTTCTAAACTTTCCCCAGGTAGAAGGCAGGCAAATGAGGAAAGAACAAGACTAGCCTTGCAAAATCACCATGCTCAATCTCGTATTTGCATATCAGCAGATTCATTGCTAATTACAGTCTATTGCTCTTAAGTAGATTCACAGCAACAAGCAGTCATAAAAAAGACTAAAGGGAGTGTCATCAACATCCTTAATTATATCACCACTGCCAAGATTACAGCTCGAGTTATCAAACGCTGCTGAAGAAAGATATGTCTACCATTGCTTCATGACAGCTGCTTGATTGCTTCATGTCCTTTTGTCCCTTAAAAAAATAAAAATCTGATCGCATCTGTGTTCTACAACTACCCACACACACATACACAATAAAAAAAATACTCCACCCTTAAAAAAACACCAGTAATTATCTCATAATCTTGGAGTAATAAGTGATCACCAAACAGACAGGCCAAAAAATTATAATAATCCAAAATATAAGCAAATTGGCATCAAACCATATAGCGTGGAAAGTTTGTTAAACTAGAAGGCCGTGAAAGCCGACAAGGGTTTATTGGTTTAGTCATCATAATCCCTTTTGGAAGGCTGGACTGTTGTTGCAAATTTGTTCAGAATCTGCTAACAATGACTGAGCAACAGGGCAACACCTGAAGCAACAAGATGGGTGGGGATGGCAAGAGAACATTGTGCTAGATATGTGTCTGTGGCATTACTGGGGCGGGGTGGGGGGAGCTCTAAACAATGCCAAATAAGAGCCAGCTTGTTACATCTCTCAGTAGGCAGTTCAATCTTTAAATACAAAGGAAACTGACTACCCCCCCCCCCAAGTGTTTAAACCTGATTCACTAGAACCTTATGAGGGAGGTTACTTTAACAGAGCTGCTAGGTGACTTAGTCTTATTGGATCCTCTTAAAGAAATGCTATTTACATAAACCAGAGTGGAAAGCTTTGTTAGGCTGCATATACACCATATGTTGAATGCACATTTAAAGCACATCTCCTCCTATCCCACCCCACCACTTCCACCAAAGAATTCTGGGGACCGTGGTCTGTTAAAGGTGCTGGGAACTCTGGTTCTGTGAGGGGCAAAATAAGGTTACCATGATTATCTGTGGCTGCAGAAACAACCAAGGGCCAGGTTAGGTGATTCCTGTCCCATAGTCCATCTTCCCACATGTGTGGAGGGGAGTGAAAGTGTGTCTTCTACCAGGCCTGTCTCAGTTGACAATGCAGTGGTACCTTGGTTCTTACATATCTTTCCATGTATAACACCCCCCCCCCCCCATGTATAATACAAACCCTATTTTTTGGGACTGCAACAAAAAAAACTTTGAGGGGGAGATTGCCCAGAGTTGTTGAGCTTTTGAGGGGGGGGTCCACTGCCGCCAATTGCTCTACAGCATGGCCGCAACTAAAAATCGCACACATCGACGTGACCACCAATCGTCTGCACACTCACAGCCAAAAGCCCACCTGCCCACTCAACGCAACCACAGCCGATTGCACATTCACTTCGCCGCTGCTGTAAATCAACCGCCCAGTTGCCGCAGCCACAGCCAATCGTCAGTAGGCCTTGCCGCAGCAACCAATCACACACCCAATCGCCGCTGCCAATCTCCTGCTGGATGTTGCCACCAATCGGCCATCCCCCCTCTGCTTTCCGTGTATAAGACGACCCGCAATTTTTGCCTATTTTTTCTAAGGAAAGAATATCGTCTTATACATGGAAAAATACATCAGTCCATTCCAGGAGTCTGTTCAACTCCTGAAACGGTTTGGAAACCAAGGCACGGCTTTCAATTGGCTGCAGGAGCTTCCTGCACTCAATTGAAAGCCACGTCAGACGTTCAACTTCCGAAAAACATTCGCAAACCAGAATACTCACTTCTAGGTTTGCAACGTTCAGGAGCTGATTTGTTCGGAAGCCAAAATGTTCTACTACCAAGGTACCACTGTGCTGAGCTGGAAGGTTCAGTATTCTGGCCGAGGGCCCTTCCAGACTGTCACTGTTTGGGGATGAGATTTAATCACATACTGGAAAATTCAGGTTCTGTAATTATAGTTGATTGGGAGTTTTCTGCAACAAACCCACTTACCTGGTCCAATGCTTGGCATCTCCAGGTAGAGCTGGGAGAGACTACTTTGTTGCTTTCGAAAGGCAGTCAAGCTAAGATTCCATCACTCTGGCCAGCAGCCATTTTAAGTTGCTTGTAATGTGATGCCCTCTGCCCATCTACAGGCTGGGACATTGCATTCTGGGTAACTCAAGATGGAAGGCAGGCACCATGTATGGGAAATCATCTTAGTACCTATTCAAAAGAATTGCCTGCCACTGGAGCAGGAGTGGCACTGCTGCCACCACCAATGTGGCAGTAGTGCCACAGCAATGACAGCTGCAGCCATGATCACTACAAGAGGGCTTGATCCTGCCCTGATTTGGGGTGTTGTTGGAGTGGGACCCCATCCTCATTACCATGCCAAGCCACCCCTGCTTCAAAGTCAGACACTAGGCCTGACTCAAGACAAGCATGTTTGGACAAAACTAAAATGGTTAGCGATCATCTCCTAGTATTATCTTGTCACCATTTAAAAAAGAATTTATGTATAGTTGTGTGTGTTTTAATACGAGGCATCGCATTTTATGAACGCAGCATCCCAACCTCAAAGTCGAGTGTGCAAGACTGAAATTTAGGACCATTGACCTTTCGCACAAAGTGGCCATAGGTGTCCCCGCAGCTGTTAAATAAACCTATGTTTATGGAGTCATAAATGTAGCACAGGTGAAGATCTGGGTGATGTAATAACAACTCCCATTACTACACAGTTTGTCATTTATACAGCATTTTCCCCGTCGTGGGTGAATATTGTTTTACAATAACAGCACAAGGTTCTCTGGATTTAACCACTCTGTCTTCATTTATGAGTCATTTGACCTTTGACCTTTCCAAAAAAGATCAAACCACTTCTGAAAGGCCTACTTCTCTCCCTCTCCCTGTTTCTCTCCCTCTTAAAAGAAAAAAGAAAAAAAACAATTCAACAGCAGTTGGCTGAATAGCAGGAGAAGCTGGTATGTGCCCCTAGGGTTTCCAAAACAACTGTCCTAGATCGTTTTATAAGATAATCTCAGTGTAATCGGTGTAGCCACAAATTATCGTGTAAACTCCCAATTAAAAACACAAAATAGGAGCTGTAAATCATGACACCAAACTACCACCTTCTCAGAACAGAGTTTGGGAAACAGGGTGGGAGTGGGGGGGTTGGTGGGAAATAGAGTAGCGAACTCTCCCCCCCCCTCCATTATTATTTCCACACTTTAACAAACCAGAAGAAAAGCAGCATTCCTGATTTGTGAGCAGGTTTTAGAGCAAGCGCGAGACAAAAAACTATTTGAAATTCTAGCTTTAAGCAGCAAGGGGAGACCACACCACTTGTAAATTAATAATAATAATAATAATAATAATAATAATAATAATAATAATGCTCCACCCTCCCCACAGGACCGTGCTTGTAAAGAAGCAGCCTGTGCTTTTGGCACCATGCCACCCCCCACCCCGTCCCATTTAAGAAATTAAACTGGTAGCACGCAGTCCTCACTGAAAGGTTGTGCTTTGCTTTGTTTTGCCCAGTGGTGGCTTAATTTCAGTCAATTAAACGATACAAATGAATTAAACGAATTAAACGAATTAAGCTGACGTCAGCCCAAGGTAAGGAATGAGAGGCTTTCCACCACCTTCTATAAATGCTGTCCTGGCCTCCCCTTGCAGGTGTTCTTTAGCTAGCATCTGGGTGCCAGGAACATTGGAAACTACTCTAGTCAGAAGAAAGTGAAGCAATGGTAGATGAGGCTTGACACCAGTCTGGTGGTTGTGTGCGAGGAGGAACACTTTGCAGGCCGTAGAGTGTCTCCTTTGCATTCACTAGTGCAGGGGTGGGGAACCTTAGGCCCAGAGGCAAGATGTGGCCCTCCAGACCTCGCTATCTGGCCCTCAAGACTCTCCCCAAGCCACACACCTTCTCCCTAGGCCACACTTCTCACCAGCCCTGTTCTGGGTCCTCCTTGCATGTTTTTGACCTGGCGGGAATGAGTCCTTAAACTCTGATAATGCTTCTTACTTACCTGGATGGAGGTGTGTGTCCCTGTGTCTAGAAACTATACAAAGGTGAAATTTACATCCCTTCTTCTATCCACTTTTGCCTCTGCCCCTGCCCACCAGTGATTTGTGGCCCACAGAAGAGGATGTGACCCTCGACTGGAAAATGTTCCCCACTCCTACCCTGGGGTCTACAAGCAAGGCTGGAAAAGACCCCCACTTGCAATTCTGGAGAGCCACTGCATTGATGGGACTAAGCTAGGTGGCTCTGTCATATGACTAGCTGTGCTCCTGTCTCACATTAAACAAACGGCCACTTGCATTTATCATTAGGGAGTTGTGGTTAATGTGTTGGATTAGGACAGAGCACAGCTGCTGGATCAGGCTAGTGGTCAACTGGATGCCTGTGGGAAACCAGTAATCAGGATCTGGGCACAAGAGTACCTTTCCCTTCTGTGGTTCCCAACAACTGGAATTCAGAAGAACTACTGCCCACAAGGATAGCCATCGATCACTTTGTCCTCCATGGTTTTCATGCCTTCCACTCGGTTTCTAGATCCAATCTGAATTTTGCCCTGTAGAGTTTGAGCCCACAATCCTCTGCAGCATATATGCCTTTATTTTGGCCTTTTTTCTCCCACCCTCCCCAAATTTGCACATGACTTAGCATTTTAATTTTGCCATGATTCTGTCAATAAATGGTTGGCTTCGAAAGAGCTTGGTTCAAATTCCTTAGTCCAAAGTATTGCTTTCCACAGTAAGGAAAAAACAGTGAAAAGATGACACTTTACATACACAGGGCCAGCTCTCCTATGAAGCAGAGTGAGGCATCAGTCACAAGTGGCGGATTTTGGGGGCAGGAGCAGCAGCCGTTCTTCCTGACTGCACCCTTTGCTTGGAGAACAGGGCTGTGTGCCATGCGAAGCATCTGCAACCCCATGACTGGCCTGCACTCCTTAAGTGCAGTGGAGGAAACTATCCTATTCTAATTCCCCTAATGGGAAAGGGCCATAGCTCAGTGGCAGAGTATCAACCTTGCATGTGGAAGGTCCTAGGTTCAATCTCCAGGGAGTGTCCTCTGTCTGAAAGCCTGGAGAGCCACTGGCAATCAGTATAGATGGATCAATGGTCTGACTCACCTCCTATGTTCCTAATATTAAAACAAGTTTCAGCTGCTAGTGTGGCCCGCTCCTGTACATGGAATGCTCAGTGTGGCACCTGCTCCCTCCCCTCAGGCTAGGATGAGCGAGTCTGTCAATTTTAGTTTCTCTCGGTATCCAATGTTTTTCGGTTCTCCACATTTCCACCTTACTTTGCAATTTATTTATTTGGGGGGGGAGAGAATCATTGCGAAAATTCATCATTTTAGTGCAAATTTCTCCTAACATACACATCGTTTTTTCAAACCAATTTCCCCAAAAGAATGCACTTTTGCATGTTATTTTCACAAATACATGTATTTTTATGCACACTGTACCCTGCCATATGCATTTCTGTATACATTGCTTGGCTAGAGAACTGCAGTACAAAATTCAGAGAAGTGCAAATTTCTTTTTCCCTTTTAAAATTATTTATCTTAAGAAAGAAATGCACATCTTGGAGAATGGCTATGCTTCAGTTTGTGAATTGTTTAGGGAAGTGCAAATTGTGGGATGAAAAAATATGAATCCTTGTGGCCCATATGTGTGGAAAGAATCAGCTGGGTGTCTGGATTCAAAATTCAGGGCTAAATTCATTCTTCAGCAGGCGAGAGCCGCTAGTAGCACAAAAGTCAAGCAGTGGTATAGCACTAGGAATATAGATTGTTAAATCCTTTTATCCTGTTTAGTAGTGTGCCAAGTACTCCCCTCTTTCTATTCCTGCAATGAACAGACCACACTGTTAAGTAAGTTTAAATGCTTTACTTACAAATTCCATTTTTTCAAGCAGCAGCAAGGAGAACACAGGTTAAAAAAAGTCTTGGGTATAAAATATACAGAGATAACTTCAATCATGTGTTCTAAGCTTGGAGCAAAACTTAGACATATCTTGGTCAGTTACATGGCATGGGGAGAGAGAGAGAGAACAGGAAGAGAAGGTGGGCATGACCTAACTGGGTCTAGGAACACAGTTCTATGATTTTAACCCCTTCATGCACTAATTAACACTCATGCATAGTTATGTCTGACTACAGTTTCCTACACAAATGAGGTAGGTTTGCCTTTGAGTGCAAACTGAATTGAGTTTCTTTCCCATACGTATCTCCAGCTGCCCCTTTAAGCACCCTTGCAAAACAAAGTAAAACCATGTTTGCAAGAATCCTCTCTCCATATTACTTCCTCCTCCAAAGTAATCACTGTTGTAAGTAGCATGATCGGAAATGCTTTTGTAGGCTACCTTCTTGACACACACAAACAATCTCAACAATTACTTAAATTCATTTAAAGCACTCTGTAAACACACATCTGCCAAGAGCCCCACCTGGCCACAGATAGCAATCAACTAAGGCAGCCCTTGCTTCTCCTCCTACTGCTTCGCATTACTCCATTGTCACCAGGGAAACTGGTAAGCTAAACAATAGAGGCTTTGCTAAACATGCTCCCGGTATCTGTATAATCTCTTTGAATGTACATTATTAACTTGGGCCATGCCCAGATTGTTGCTTCTCCTCTGTTGTCAGCACATCATGATCTGCAAGGAGATATTTATTGTTGCAAGCATATGACGCTCTTGCACAACCCGCATGAGACTTCCAGAATTATGCCCAATTACGCTAGACAAATTTACACTGGCTTCTGTTTCTCTCCCACAGCTGATATGTAGTGTGAGGAGGCATTGGGAGGTTGCTCCATCATCTAGCCCAGCCTTTGCCCACCTGATGCCCTCCAGATGTTTTGAACTACGACTCCCTTCTGCCCCAGCCAGCACAGATTTTGAAGAGCTGTGGGCATCAGGTTAGCAAAGTCAGACCCAGCCTATAGAATGACTCGTATCTCGATTTCAGCTTCTCCTCCTCCTCACAGCGCATAGTTAAACTATGGAATTTGCTCCTGTAAGATGTAGCAATGGCTATCAACTTGGGTGTCTATGAAAGAGGGTTAGGCAAATTATTAGAAGATAAGGCTCTCGTTGGCTGCTAGCCATGGTGGTTATGTTCTTTCTCCACTGTCGGAAAGAGAACGCCTCTGAATATCAGTTGCTGGGAATGACAAGAGGGGAGAGTGCCTTTGCACCCAGGTCATGCTTGCAAGTTTCCCACGGGCATCTGATTGGCCACTGTGGAGACAGGATTCTGGACCAGGTGGGCCTTTAGCCTTATCCAGCAGGGTTCTTACATTCTTAAGGCACATGCCTAAGTAGATATTGCTGAAGTAAAGCACAGACTCACCAACCCTGCAGTTTTCAAGGCAACTGATCTAGGAACTGACCCAAGGAAGGCTAGCATAAAGGATTCTCATGCATGTTATGCTATCGTCCAACAAAATCAGGATTTTCTTGTTCCACCTCACAGCTATTGAAAAATACCGTATTTTTTGCTCTATAAGACTCACTTTTTCCCTCCTAAAAAGTAAGGGGAAATGTGTGTGCGTCTTATGGAGCGAATGCAGGCTGCACAGCTATCACAGAAGCCAGAACAGCAAGAGGGATTGCTGCTTTCACTGCACAGCGATCCCTCTTGCTGTTCTGGCTTCTGAGATTCAGAATATATTTTTTCTTGTTTTCCTCCTCCAAAAACTAGGTGCGTCTTGTGGTCTGGTGCATCTTATAGACCGAAAAATACAGTACTCACCAGCAACCTGCTAAACCAATAGTCAAGCCTTCAGAAGATTGCTTCTAGATAGGTGAAAAGGTTCAGCTGATAAATGATGATGGTAAAGTCCTCCCTTAAACTAATGCCATATTCTGTAAGTGAAGAGATTCCACATTTTTCAGCTCTAATCTTGGAAGTAAGTTGAGTCGACTGAGACTTTCTTCTGAGGAACTTTGCATAGGGCTGCAGTACAAGTGAACTTGAATGCAGGATTGTTACAAAAGCTGTGATGAAGCCTTGTGGGTGGCTCCTGCAATGCCCCATAAGCCCTCCTAGAGAATGTTCAGTGCAGGACTTTAAGGGGCAGAAGTTAATGCCATAAAAAGAGGGGGCAGAAATATGTTTAAAAGCAGCCGGTTGGATAAAATGGAAAGGAAAATGTCATAGCCTTTTTTGTTTATTTTTTTGGCAAAGGTTTTGATTTCATCTACTTGGTGGAGATTTGAGAGGTAAAAAAATCTCAGCTGGAGAACATTTGCATGAGCTCCACCAGCTGCAGACTAACTGGAGCTCAGGGTTGAATATCTAGCTGCCTTGAAGCTCAGCCTCTGTAGGGTGTGTGGCCATTTAAGAAGTTAGTGGCGGACGTGGAGAGGGGGTGGGGGGAGGTGACTTAGGACATATTAGTACTTAACACTTGGCAGAAAGAGTGTTTCAGACTTCAAAGCCCTTTCCCATCATTAATGATTTAATCCACACAGCATCCCTGTGAGGCGAAAAATGTTCTGTCCTAGGTTACTGGAGAACTTCAGAAATCGAGGGAGTTGAGCGTCGATAGGGTAGTACATAAAGCATGAGCCTTATTGATCACATCTGTACCTCATCTGTGGTCACACGGCGCGGACTAATCCCCTAAAGCTTCTCCCAGCATGCACTGAGCTCAGTGGAAAACCTGGTAAGAATTCTGTAGGGTTAACCTCTCCCTCAAGTCACTTGTCCCAGAAGCAAGGAGTCAAAGAAGGCTAACTGCAAGAACCCATGACTAAATGTCTTTCATTTGTCCTATTTGTTTCATTTTTCTCACTTTCATTGCGCAACTCTTAATAACCTGTACATGATGAGGAAAAAGTGCTTCTAAAAAGTTTTAAGAGCTGACAAAAATGCTGCCAATTAGATTATCAGAAACATATTCTTTAACTACATTGGGGGGAAAACTTTGATCAGTAAATACTGCATGCCTGTATATTCTCTCTCTCTCTCTCTCTCTCTCTCTCTCTCTCTCTCTCTCTCTCTCTCTCTTCTCTCTCTCACTCTCTCTCTCACACACACACACACACAAGATCTGTATCATTACAATTTTCAGAGTCTCAGGGCCCTGCTATGGTGTAACTGTAAGCAACACTATACACTACGTGGTTGAACATGGGTCTTGTTGCTTCTGTTTTTAACTAACTATAGGTTCACAGAAACAAACAAGCATAATAAACCATGGTTTGAAACTGGTGTATTTCTACAACCCATAGTTAAAACAAAGCACAATTTATCAGAATTTTGGCATGATGCTTTACAGTGGTTAGATAAAAATGGAAGCAGAAGCTTCCAATCTCCTTCTTGTGGCTGCATCAGAAAGAAACAGAGGAGGAGGAGCATATAAGCCCCAAGTTTATAAGGGGACAGCCATGGGCTTTTTCTGTACAGTTCCCTCTGAGAACAATGAAACATCACTCCCATGAGGACATGCTCTGTTCTATTAACATTTAACAGCAAGAAGCCTCCTGCGCTAGCTACTTCAGGCTGTCCGTGCCTGGATGACTTCTGGAGCTTTGGAAAAGGGGAGGGGAAAGAGAATGGACAAATTCAGCATTGTTGCCTTCAGACCATGCAGTAATGGGATCTGCAGGACTGCAGAGTCTAAAGCAGACTAAGGGCTTGTCCATACTTCTGTTTGGTCCATGGCTTCTAGGCATGGGTCTGAGAGGGTTTTCTTTGGTACCTCCACTTTTACCTGTAAACCCGCTGTTTACAGTTGATTTGGAGCAAACATCAACCAGCAGATTAACGTCTGTTCCATTACAGCACTAAACAGTAGGTTTTACTGTGGAAAGTTGCAGGAAGAGAAGAAAAACCTCTCAGGCCCATGCCTAGCAAATAGAAGAAATTGTGGGAGAAAGAGAAGTCTGGATGAACCCTAAAATGGATTCACAATCTGATCTGAGTCACGATCCACCCAGATCAAATCAGGTGAGTCCACTTTTCAGTCCAAATTCTGGATTGTTTCTCCATCTAACCCTCCTACCCATCCATGCCTTCGGCCACCGTACAACAATGAGGGAACCTCAGAACCCACCAATAATTTCAAGAAATTCTGAAGTGTCCTGAGAATGAGGCAGAAAAATTGGAAATCTCTTTTAATACTACTACTAATAATAATATTTTATTTATATCCCGCCCTCCCCAGCCGAAGCCGGGCTCAGAGCGGCTAACAACAGTAAAATAATACAGCATTCTAAAATCAATTCATTATAAAATCAGTTCAGTTCAAATTGATGGCAACCATTGGGCTAGAGTTCTGTGAAGAAATCTTCCTATTTTGCAATGGAAGGAAACTTTTGAGAAATTGGAGAACGTGTTTTGGCACTTGTACAGTTAAACAGGCATTTTTGAATGGTATGACTATGTGGAGCCTGGGTGCACCATTTAAAAAAGAGAGAGGGGGAAAAGAAGCCTTTGCCCTTGTTTTGCAAACACAAATAAAGTGGTTGTGATATATGAAAGTATGCAGAGGCAGCCTGCCATTATGTACTGATCCATGTACTTCTCGTTACATTCTAATTTGTTTGGAAGCTCAGTGCCAACCACTCATCAACATTCTTGGCCACAGAGCTCCAGGGAGATGTGATTCATGTTGTATCAAAGAGCCTGGCAGCCTCTTTGGCCCAGTTGTGGCAGTTCACAAACAATGTGTTCCATGAAACTCCCACACCCAACCCAAAAAGATTTCACAGAAACCATCCATCCTGTCTGAGTGGGAAGTGGACATTCTACTGCATTGTCATGCCAACCTGAAGTTTCACACTGCATTGTTCCCAGCGTAGGATCATCAGTGGGTGAGGTTTTGTTTTGCATAAATCTATGCTCAAGGTCTTCGTAGAGGTGTCCAACGAAAACAAAAACTACAGATCCTAATGGCATTGCGCACTGTGGAAAGACTGGGTTGTATCCAACTACTCAGAGTAGACGCATAGAAATTAATGAACCTGCAAGTTATGTCCATGATTTAAATGGCTCGACTCTGAATAGAACTAGCATTGCATACAACCCATTGAATAGTTCTTTGCCAGTGGAAATGTATCAGTTCGCTAAGTCAACAAACAGGTGAAACCAGATAAGTTTTAAAAACCAGGTTGTGTGTAATGAGGGCCCCTCTAGCTTGGAGAGTTTTGTTTTGTTTTGTTTGTGGATATATTCGGAACTGTCCACACCACATTCCGCTTTATTCGTTATTCTGTGGTGTTTCCCCAGTGTTGCTGCACAATTGCTTTCTGGGAGGGCACTCTTGCACTTTAGCACAACAAAAGCAAGATATTTTTTTTTAAAAAAAATGTGATATGAAAAGTTGCAAGATTTCATCAGGAGACTATGTGACATGTACCAATTGGTAATGAAGCATTATGTCTGCCCCAGAACATTTGCAGGCATAAACAGCATTGAAAGTGGGATTGTATGTTTTACAAAACCTGTACCTTCATGAGCACAAATAATTCTGAATGCACAATAAAAAGGACATTTGAAGGGGCCCTAAATTAGAAAAGTGGTAACAGTGACAAGAAAATAAACTCTGTACACATGTTAAAATGTTCATCCTTCCATTTACAATGAAAATGGAAGAAACAAATCAGTCTTGAAAATGGAACAGTACAAGGACATCTAAGCCTTATGAACTCATGCATAGTCACCTTTCAAGTTCTTAATTTGTCCAAATTGTTAATTTGCAGTTCTAATCAGGGTTCACATTTGCACGTCAACCAGCCAGTGAGTCACAGAGTGAAGTGAACCCGCAGACTCAAGAATGTAACTGAAAACCAATCAGACTAGGTTCAGAACATATTACCATCTCCTGAATACTGAAGCAAAACATTGTCTATTAACTTCAATGGGTATACTCTGAGTAGGACAAGCTTTGGATATCACACACTAGCTTTGTTCCTGACTTTTCAGAGATGGGGAATTGGTTGGGGATCAAAATACAAAATGCTCACCACTGGTCCATATCTACAAGGTCTGCTCTGCTTAACAAAAAAAAAGTATAGCTTTACGTGAACATATGTATCATTACTTGGGCTTCTTATACCAGTGTATTTCTCAAAATTTGTTTCAATAAATTATTCCTTTTAAAGGAGGGAAGAAATTGAATGGAAGAGCTATTTCCACACTTGCATTTGGTGGCAGCATGTGAAATCTGCATGTCTTTAATTTGAGTTCTTTGATCTAAGATGATTAATTCAACTTCTTTAAGTTCATTAAAACGGTTGATAGAAGATGAACAGTTGTCAGCGGCTGTTCATTTTTTCACTGGATTATCAAGATTATGTTTTGTATTGGTTTCTTCTAATTACTCTGTGTAATTTTTTTGTGGTTTATTGCTACCTGAAGTAGGACAATGGAGAGGCAGGATATAAATAGGGATGAACTGCTGTTCTGTTTCAGCTTCACGGGCACTCGGTCATAGATCCTGTCCCATTTTGTGTGCACAAAAAGTCTGCAATTAAAATGTACACACATTGTGCACATTGGCAGCATAACCTTTGCGTTCGTGTTGGCACTCTGTATGAAAACTACACATTTTCTGTGAAATTCACATTTTGTGTAAATTGGTTAATGAATAATACAGTGGTACCTCAGGTTAAGTACTTAATTCATTCCGGAGGTCCGTACTTAACCTGAAACTGTTCTTAACCTGAAGCACCACTTTAGCTAATGGGGCCTCCTGCTGCCGCCGCGCCACCGGAGCCCGATTTCTGTTCTTATCCTGAAGCAAAGTTCTTAACCTGAAGCACTATTTCTAGGTTAGCGGAGTGTGTAACCTGAAGCATATGTAACCTGAAGCATATGTAACCCGAGGTACCACTGTACATGGTTTGGGTGCACCTTTTGCACCAAAACTGCATCACAACATCCAAAGGAGTGAATAATCCAACTGGGAGTTTTGATCCACATGGAAGTTTGGAAACATCAGATTGGATGAATTCCTTTTCTGTATTTAAATATAGATAAATATAATATACATTACCAAGTATTGCATTTTCTTGAATGCCAGACTTTTTTGTTTTTTCTTTCATTGTTACTCCAGAAAACCAGAGAACCTTTGAACTCTGTGATCCTGGATGAAACTACAGAGATGATCCTTGAGAAGCAGAATGTTTAATTGCCATCCATTTCAAACATGCCTTCTTTGACAACAAAATGCAATTAAAGAAACCATCATTATCATGTTATGGTGCCTCTAGGAGGTCCTGGATAATGTGGAAAGGGCACTGCAAGAGTTGCTTAACCTTCTTAGAAATGAACTTCCTTAACATTTTTACATCTTCCCTTTGGTTCATGTCGGTCACAATGATGAAACAATTTAAAAGAGGAAAGGTCATGGCAAGACGGTGAACTTTACATGCAGCGCTGTGCCGTAAAAGTCTCCTGAAGTAGCAGCAAGGGAATGGTGAGTCTCATGCTAGAAGAAGGAAACAGTGGGTTGGTTTTAGCATTGGGGTTGACTATGATCAGAATAATAGATTTGGATTAAAGGGGAGGTTTTTTGGGGGGGGTTGTTTTTTAAAAACCTTTTTAAAAAACACCTTTGGAATTTAGGTTCTTTCTTTCATTAGAGACTCGCCAAAGCTTGAACTCTTGGATCTTCCAGAAGTGATGTAGGCTGAGTATTGTTTGTTTTATTTATTTTCAGACAAACTGTCCTTCAGTAGCCAACTATCTCCAGTAAGTAATTAAATAAGTAAGTGAAAGAAAGCAAATACAAACAAACAAATATTCCTGACAGATAGGCAGATAGGTGATAACTAACATAGCACCCTCAAAATATTGTTTCATTATGTTTCCCATCATCCCCTGACTATTGGTAATGCTGACTAGGGCTGATGTAAGCTGAAGTTTAGCAACCTCTGGAGGATACTGGATTGTCTACCCCAGAGAGAGAGGGAATATTTATTCATGTCCAGGTGTTTGCTTTATCTTATTACTTATTTACAGGGATCAAAAGCGACTTTAAGTGCTCAGCTCAGATAACAATATGTTAATTTTCCTCCTCCATACTCTGTCCCCTGAAAGATAGATATATAACTAAGACTTGCCAATGAATATTTACACACCATAATAATATGGCAAAGTTGTAATTGCTGGTGTGGGTTTTTTGCTTGCTTGCTTGCCTGCTTGGTGCTATCTTTAATCCCATCTCCTCAGCATCTTTGGAACCAACTACCAGATGAATGATCAATGGTCTGTAGGCCAAAGTAGTAAAGGGGAACTAAATAAGTAAATAAATGGGGAGATAAATTATTCTTTATGAATGATTAGCCCAGTATTGTTCTCATTACAAAGAGAACAGATGATTTACATTTCTCCTTACAGATAATCAGCAGCTTATTGGTGTCCTAGTGTGACACGGAATGAGGCTCTGTCATCTGACTCTATCATTTCCGAAATTCATCACAAAACTACATTAAATATCGTATGCACCATGTAATTGTCTGCAATGAACACCGCTAAGACAGTAATTGTGTATTCAAGAGTTAATTTATTCACAGCAAGCCCGTGCAATGTAGATATTAATCTCCTGGAGTACACAAACTGTTGTTCAGGGTTAAAGTATTCACTCTTCCTGCAACATAAACAAGTCATCTCCTTATAGCTCTTCACATAAATTGCTAACTTACCACCAGGGGTGAATTCAGGATTGGATAGGAGGCCAGCAGGAGCCTCTCCTTCCTCTTTGCCATTTCTGTCCATTTCAAGCACTCTATTTACAACTACCCAGCAAAGTGAGCACAAGGTAGGCAGGAAATCCTTTTCAGTCTCTTCACTCTTGCTACTGTTTGCTTCCATGCTCAAAGTAGGCAGCTGAACAGGAAGGAACAGCAATGGGCAGCAACAACAGGGGGGTAGCAGGAGAAGTGGGGGAGTCTTAATTTCTCTCTCCTACTCCCTGCCCCTCTCTTCATTACCCATTTTTCCAATCTTCCACATTCCACATCAGTTTGTGATTTTTAATATAGTCCACTTGAAGATTAGTCCCCACTTGAGTGTGCATTTCTTCTTACATGCCCATTTATTACTTGACTAAGATCTTCTCAGAGAAGATGTGGAAATAGCAGCATACAAGAAGCTACTGGTAAGGCAAGCAATAATTTTTGCAAGCATTAATTACGCACAGCTTTGAGTTGGAGGAATGCATCACAAAAGTCAGGACAGTGAGAATTGCAGCAAACAGCTGCAGTTGGGTTTGTGCATTGTTTAGGAGTGCACAAATTAGATAAATTCTCAACGCAAACTGAACTGAACTTTCAGTAAATGGTCAAAAGAAGAAGGAAAACCCCGGAGAATTTTCAGTCCAGCACTACATTGCTTATTTCTAGTGTCCTGTTGTCCAAAGAACACTAAACATTTTAACATTGGCTCTTGTCTTCTTCCCATATGGGGAAGTGGGAGACTTTTTATTTAATTTGGCAAAACTGCAACCAAGCGTACTTCAAAGTAGCACTTAGTCTCACCAATAGTTTTGGAGAGTGGTGACATTGCTTTATTGCCTTATGACAAAGGAGGCCATACCACAATGGGTTGTACAAGATGTGGTTCTTTTGTTTTGTTCTTGCTTGTACCATTGTTGGAAAACCTAAGGAATAACCAAATAATATATTTTAGGAAAAAATATGACAACCAAATATCAACAGATTTGTTATTCTAGTGATGCAAACATTGAATCATTAAACTGTAGAGTTACAAGGGACTTCAAGGGTCATCATCTCAACACGTGGTCTCCCATCCAATTTGAAACCATGCAGGACCCTGCTTAGCTTTGCTAGCAGTTTTATCAGGAAATCAGCTGGATGAAAACACTTTCTTGGGGATGGAGAGCCTATAGCCTTCCAGATGTTGAGTTCAAATGCCCATCAGCCCCAGCCAACATGGCCACTGGTGAAGGGTGATGGTCAGGGATTATGAGACTTGTAGTCCAGCAGCTTCTGAAGGGCCACAGGTTCCCATCCCTGCACTATCTAGAACAAACATGAGCCAGCCCTTTACTGTTTACTCTCCTGAGTCAATTATAATGTATAATTATGAAAGGAAATAGTGCAAATGCCAAAGCAAAATTGCCTCTCTAGGGAGATACAGATCATAATTAGTTGAGGATGATACTACCTGCATTTTAAAAGCACTTATAGTGGATTAAGATAAACTACGCACATTTATGAGTATTACATTCACCAATGCCTTCAAAATCTAGGTATGCCCCTTTATTGATTTTGGGGGTTTTGTAGAGTCAAATAAACTGTCTAGCAAACAAAGATCAAGGTTGGCACAATAAATATGTACCAGTCAGGTGACGTTTGATATGACATGGAATTGTTGGCAGACCAACTGATGATGGCCTTGGTCCATTTCATGATGAGACTGCTTGCTAAGGTCCAGTTTTTGCATCCAAAAGAAAATGTATTTTCTGCCACCAAGGTTACAAGGATCAACGGTAGCAAAAGTCAAGCCATATGCATGCATCAGCAAACTATCATTGAAAGTGGGTGATAGGGAAATTGTCACCATCTGGGTGTGGTTTGACTATGGCTTCCACATTCCCTGACTATGGCCCATGGACCCCAACAACATTTGAAGGACCCCACACCAAATTTAAAGTGAGGAGGGAAGTTTTAATTCTAGAATGGAAAATTACTTACCTACTTCTTACCACTTCCTGCTTTAAACAATGCCAGAACAGGACTTTCCAGTCTCTGAAGTTGGCAAAATGCTCTCAATGACTCCTCCTTATGCCTAGGTGCCATGGCCTATTGACCATCTACTGACACGCCCCCCCCCACACTAAATATGGAAAAGAATTTAATATGAAGTGACTGAAATGGGACAAGTGGTTATGAATAGAGGGATTTCTGAACCAGACCTTTCCTTTTTCATGCTTCCGTCTCAAGGGGAAAGCTTTCATTCCAGAATGATAAGATTAGATACACTTTCTTACAGTCGTATTCTTCACCCTGCTACACTTTAGTCAAGAGACTTTAATTTGGGTGCTGTACAGTTGCCTAGTGATGTCTTCATCAGCTGTTCAAAAGCTCCGGGTCAGGAGCTCAGAGATTTGAATATATAATTTGGCTAATTGACTCAAGTGTCCCTTTTGACCATAGTCAATTTCTACTAATTAGAAATAAGGATCATTAGCTAATGTGTGTAAAGAGTGCTGAGGAGGACGTGTTGCAAGAAGGGCTGAGTGCTGCATTCAACACATGAGACAGAAATGATCTTCCTTTCTCCCTGTTACCACTCGGAATTCGAAAAGGCCCCAAACTGGATGAAAGTGGCCTGAAGGTCAGTTCTAAACTCTGTATTCTGCACATGAAGATTCTTGCCTGCATATGCACAAGCATAAAGCCCAGCACCACAGTTCTGATCTCTGAAATAAGGTGGGTCCTAAAAATATGCATCTTAAATGTCAAAAACTGGGGGGAAGTGTGTCTTCAGCTGCATAATGAAGATGCCGAATAAGTTGGGGAAAACTCATGAAGCTGCCTTATACTGAGTCAGACCATTGGTCCCTCTAGCTCAGCATTGTCTACATGCTGACTGGCAGCAGGTCTCTAGAATTTTCAGACAGGGGTCTTATCCCAGCGCTACCTGAAAATGCTGGAGATTGAACCTATGACCTTCTGCATGAAAATGTCGGTGCTCTACCATTGAGCCATTGCCCTTCCCCTGACCTGGTAGAATGCAGTTTCCTCCATCCTTAGAGTGTGAAGCACTGCGTGACTCATCTTCTATTCAAGTGGTCATTGAGCCTAGGCAGAGCATGGGATGCCTATGCCACATAGTACCATGCAGACCACACCATTGCTACCGTCTCCCTGCATGCATGCATATGTCACCGTCTCCTACATAACCCCAGCACAAGGACCTCCTGCTGCAAAACTGTCATGACAATAAGAGGCTCCACCAAGCTTACACAACCACAATGCAGACTGGCCTAAGACTAGCTGCAAACAAGGAAGTGCCAGAAATTGCCTGGGCACCCACCTTATCCAAGACCCACCCTACTGGGTGTTGTTCTTGGGCTTTGCTTAAGGATTTCCATAGGCATCTGATTGGCCACTTTGGAAACAGGATGCTGGATTAGATGGGTTTTGGTCTGATCCAGTAGGGCTCCTCAAATGTTCTTGTGAGTAATAGGAAGGAAGGGCTGTTGCTTTCATGCCCTGTCTGTGAACCCCCCAAAATAATCTGGTTGGTCACTAGATCATCTATTTGGCCACTGTGGGAACAGAATGCTTGACTAGATGGCCCATTTGCCTGATACAGCAGCCTCTTCTTATGTTCTATGCTGACATCTAAGCAACTTACTGTTGGGTTTTTTCACCAAGGCTGTAGGGGTAAATTAGGTCACCCTGTAAATCACCAAAAGCTGCTTCTGGTCCAGCTCCCCACCTTTATGAGAAACTAAAGCATTATCGATCCGTGAACATGCACTTTCTTTGTACATCACTTCAAAAGTGCCCCCTTATATACAAAAGCTACAAAGAGTATCAGGAAAGCCAGCTCAGGTGAAAGCCTTCCTTACCCCCCACCCCCATTTTTTTTCAAAGAGTTAGATCTTTGGAAAAAAAACAACACATAAAAGGAAAGAGAACCAAAGCCTCTATCCCTCCCTCCTGATAGTCAGCAAAGCAAAGCTGGTGAAGCCACAGGGGAGCCGCCATGTAGAACCTGCTGTTCTCACACAGCTCAAGCCTGGCTTTTGAGGTTTGCAACCATGACAAATCATGAGTTTCAGAATACCAGTACGCCGGGGATGGGTCATTCTTGTGTACTACTCGATCCCAAGAGGGAGAAAAATCCAGAGGGAAGATACCTGAGTGACATTTCAACTGACACATCGAGGAGTAGCAGAGACAGCTTCTCCGCTGTGTGCTGGGTTTGGTTGCATCACTACCGTTGCTTCCAACCCTAGGACAAAGCATTGCTGCTGTTGTTGTTGTTGAATTATTTGTACATTTGCATGTTTACATTTATAACCCAACCTTTCCAAAGAAATCAGGACACTTCTCAACCTTTTGAAAAAAGGTTTGGGGTTTTTTTGTTTTGGTTTTTTAAAGGTGATATTCAAATTCATGGATCTAACTAAGGCCACATTCATTCCATACATTTCAACCACTATGATTCCATTTTAAACAGCCATGGTTTCCGTCTCTTTGTTTGTGTAGGGTACTTTCTTTGCCTTGGCGTTGTTTGGCAATTGGGATACTTCCTTTAAAATAAATAAGTGAGATATAAATGTTGAGAAATAAACTAAGGGTAGGTGAGGGTGAATAAAAATGAAGATTGTGTCCTGCTTAGACATTTGTGGGAGGCTTATCGACTGAATATGAACAAACCCAAGTCGTATTCATGCCTTACATGGGCTTCCCCCAAGGAATTCCGAGAGCTCTCATTTGTTAAAGGTGCAAGAGTCACTAGGAGACCCCTTATTCCCCTCCTACAGCTGCAATTCTCAGAGTGGTTTAGCTATCAGTCCCTCTTCCCAAGAAACTCTGGGAATTGTAGCTCTGGGACAGCAAATTCTGCTTTAAATGTATAGTGCAGATGAGACCACTGCTGGAGAGGGAGAGGGAGCCAACCCACCACATCCTGTTTATTTGGATTCCTGACAAAATACAGCTGGTATAGGTGGGGTCCATACACAATTTCAGCAATCTTTGGTTAGGGGAAACAGAGGCAAAATGGTTCGGCTAGCAGCCATCTGCACTGCCTGACCGAATCCTTCAGTCTCTCAAAGTGACTGAGATACCAGCGGCATCCCTCACATCCTTTTGACCAGTGCTTTGCCAAGAAAAGGAAAGAAGTCTCCACATTTCATAGTGAAAGGTCATATCCTTCCCCCTTTTATTTTCCAGGGAGTATTGCACCAAAAACATCAACACAGTCAGAGTTTATTCATCAACTGGCAAGACAACACAGAAAACCAGCTTACCCAGTGGCTGCATGTATGCCATAATCATGTTATCACTTAATAAATGGTTGTCTGTATGAACTATTACAACTTAGAGGCAGGATGGTGGGTGGTGAGGCATTTTTCTTGGCAGGACTTGGTGCACAGGGTTGGTTGCTCCTTGTGAATAATGGTCCTTTGCAGCCACAAAGGAACATTCCTAAGATCAGAGCACCAGATTGTTGGAGTTTGGAGGTGGAATAGGGTCAAGACTTCACTTATTTTATTGGCAAATGGATAGATGGGAGATAGAGATCCATGGAAGCAGCCACTGGTAGCATCAGAAGCAGGGAAGGTCTGATCCTACAAACGTTGGGTTATAACTCCCACCAATCCAACCAACATGGAATGATAAGAGTTGTAGTTGAGCAACACCGGGGTCTGTTCCTTAGTTCAAGAGCAGAGGACCTGATTTGCCTCCAGAATGCCCTAGGATCAGTCTGGTGAGTCCAGTTAAAAGGATCTCAAAGTAGACAAAACAAGGCTAAATGGACCAAAACCTGTGTAAATATATGGTAGTTTCATATGTTCATATGGACCAGTGGCTAAGTGGACCAGTGTGGATCAATGGCTAAATGGATCAAAACAAGACTAATGTATCAATGGCTGAATGGACCCATAGCTAAATGACTAATGGGTCAATAGCTAAATGGACCAATAGCCTGTCTCAATATAAGGTTGTTTCTTATGTTCATATATTATCCATCATATATTGCAATACAGCAGATACCCATCCTAGGAAGAAAGTAGGTGCAAAGAGTGGGTAGTCTGCTCTCTCCATCAGTAGTTAGTTCCAAAGTTAATTTAGAACAGAGGTGGGGAACTCTTTTCAGTCTAAGGGTTGTATTCCATTCTAAGCAACATTCCAGAGGTTGCATGCAAGTGGTGACTGCAGCAACGGGAACATCTAATGTAAATATTACAGGAGACAGGAGACTTCTCACCCTCTCTCTGTCCTCTGTTCAGGCAAGCAAGAGGCATTCTCAGAATTCAAGAATTCTCAATGAAGGTGCAAGGCAAGGTTGGTGAGAGATGTTGAGAGAGGGGATGTGACCAGGAAGATGATGGAGGGACCAGATAGAAAGACTTGGAGGGCTGCATTTGGGTCTCGGCCCTGACATTGCCTGCCCCTAATTTAGAACATGTATCTATTCATACACAGCCACTGCTACAAGTGTGGGATCCTCTTGGTTTTCCAGATGTTACTAAGCTGCAACTTCCTTCAGTGGGTGGTGTGTTTTAGTCCTGCCTTTTAAAAATACAAACGAGCTTTTGACTTTATTCTATTTTAGTTTTGTTCTGGTTGCTTCTGACTCCAAGTGGCCAGCACTTGTTGCGATTCCTGCATTTCAAGGGGGTGGAATAGATGACTCTTGGGATTCCTTCCAGTTCTACAATTCTATCATTCTAGGATTTATTTATTGTTGTAAAAAATTTTGAGATGATGATGATGATGATGATTATAGTCGGAGCCCCTGTCTGTTGACCATGCTTAATGGTGCTGAGGTTTCCCACATCTACACCATGTTTATAGATGGGGACCAAGAACTGGAAGAATGCCCAGTTGGTCAATTGACCATGGTCTTGGCCAAAGTCATGCTTCCAGGCCATCTTTCATCACCCTGGTGCCTGCCTTCCAAGTGCTACTGGACCTCAACACCTATCATTTCTGACCATTAGCCACACTGGCTAGGGCTAATGTGAATCCAGCAATGTCCAGGGTGAACAAATCTTCTCCAGACTCATCTCACTTACCTTGCCACCAAACATTCCAATGAAGTTGTCAGCCAGTCCACTTAGCTTACAACTAAGTAGTTGTACCTATGTAGCTCCTTAAGGGAAAAGGAAAACAATCGAGGGGGAAAGGCCGGCAAAACTCTGGGAAATAATTAATTTCCCAGAGAAGTTGAGACTGGTGCATTTGAGAGCCCAGCAAAACACAGAAGGTTTGAGCATCAGCTAGCGCTGGTGTCTCCGAAAACTCAGCAAGCAACAGGAGATCAAGAACCCCTTGATATTTATTTATCTGGTGTTTTCTTTCAGATCTTGCAATATGACAACACATGTCAGTGTCAGTCGAGGTCCTGCTGGCAACACCTTGAAAACTATGTGGAGGTACAGAAAATAAACAGCGCCGGCTGTGATTTCAGTGATAAAATACCAATGTAAGGGAAGCCTCTTGGGATCCATAATCTCAAATTGTCACGGGATAAGAATTGTCTGTCTTTTTGATAAAAGATGTCAAGTTTCCCCTTCTGGGTTTTAAAGAGAAAGAAGCACTTTTTTCTTCTTATTATTATTTTTAAAAGCTGGCTGTATACCAACCAAGTCTGCAGAAGGGATTTGCTTCGTGGTGTGACTGTTTCTGCTTCAGCCCATCTTTTCCTGTAGACTTTGATATCACAATCCTATTTGATAGTCCAATCCCCACATTTTATTTTTTGTTCAGCACATTTAATTTTACCAGCATGGACTAAGGGTGACAGATCTTAATTACTGTATACTTCAAAAGGCATGAGATGAGCTTTTATTTTATGAAAACAAGAACAAACCTGCATTTGTAATTAAACAAACAACCAATTAATTAAGTTGGATGGAAGATTGATTTTCTTTGTTGTTTGTTTTATGGATTACACTGGGCAACAATTTTTTACTTTTTGAATGTTGTCTAGATTTCTACAACTGATTTAGGGTATTTTTGCACTGCTGAATCAGGAAATGGCATCCGTTTCTCTCCATCAGGTCAGGTTTACTGTAAACTGAATGGTGGGCATTGATAAAGCTAAGTACACATAAATTGCATGTTGCTTCACCATTTTTCAAACTTCAGGGCTTGAACTTCCGTTTCTTGGAACTCCTGGAATGCTCAGTGGCAGGGAGGTCTCTCTTCAGAGTCCAACAGTAGTCAGCCATCATGACTGCGTCCCAGCGACCCTGATACCTGGTCTCCATCTCTTTCATGTCCTGATAGAATCTCTCCCCCTGCTCGTCACTCATTGAACCCAGGTTCTCAGGAAACCGGTCCATTTTTGAAAATAGGTAATGCATCTTGACGCTCATGTTGCAGCCCAGGTTTCTGAAAGCAGTCAGCATCTTGTTGACAAGTTCTTCATAGTTTCTGGCCTTATTGTTGCCAAGAAAGTTCTTCACTACCAGAACAAATGCCTTCCACGCTTCCAGTTCCACTTCGTTCATTGAGTTTCTGAACTCTGGATCTCTGATGAGCTGACGGATCTGAGGACCGTCAAAGATGCCACCTTTCAACTTCTCCATGGTCAATCCTGGAAAAGCCTGGCACAAGTAAGTGAAGCAGTAACCATCCTTGTCCAGAGCCTTGGTGAACTGCTTGATTAAGCCGAGCTTGATGTGCAGCAGTGGGAAGAGTATTCTGTCTCTGTCCACCAAAGGGTCATTGATGACGTTCCTTTTTTTGCAAGGCACCAGTTCCTCCCGCACAGGCCAGTCCTTCTTCGTGTAGTGCTGAGCACGGTCCCTACTATCCCACATGCACAGAAAACATGGGTACTTGGTGAAGCCAGACTGTTGTCCCAACAAGAAGTTCACCATCTTCAGGTCAACACAAATAAACCACTTATGCTGATCATAACCAATTTTCTCCAGCAAATACTTCACCGCTTCATAGTTCGCCTTCGGTGTACTCGAGTGAGCCAGGGATATAGAGGCAAACTGGTTGCCGTTGTGTAGCAGAACACATTTCAGTGATCGCTTGCTGCTGTTAATGAACAGTCTCCAATCTTTGCGTTCGTACTGTGGCACTCCAAGCTTGAGCAGAAGCTGTGCAATATCTGCACAGTACACCAAGTCCTTCTCTTCCAAGAAAAAACGGAGGTACTCTTGATGCCTGTTGCGGAAGAAGCTGATGCGAGCACTGTCAGAAAAGAGGTTTTTTCCCTTCAATCTGGATGCCAACAGTTCGGCAGAGTCCTTTGACAAGCTGAGGTCGCGAACTAGATCATTCAACTCCTTTTGGGAAAATGGATGTGGAGCATCATCTTCAAGAACCACTTCTTTTTCTTCATGTCCTTCAACACTGGAGGCATCTTCGTCACTAATGTCAGGAAGTTCTCCGAAAATAGGCACTGGAATTTCATCACAATGAGCTACAGGACAACGTGCTGATTGAAGATCAGAATACTTGAGGCTGCTCCGGTTCTTTCTGTTGATCCCAGTCACATCAACAGTGCACCAATTTATGGAAGATTTCGAGGTTTTATGACTTCAAACTGTTCCCTTTTCGACATAATCACCCAGAACTATCGGACCTGAATACTTCTTGTCATTAAAATAATCATTTCCAATCAAAACAATTATTCGACATGGCATTTTACCCCCACCAACTTCTTCTAAAATGCTCCACACAAGCGTCCATGTGAACAAAAACGTAAAAAAACGACATGTGGCCATAGCTCAGAAACTTGACCTGATTGAGCAAAACCAATGTGATTTTTTGATTCAGTGCATCAGATTCATCCTAAATCAACTGAAAAAACGCAGACAACAAATTTGTTGTTGACCAGTGTTATTATTACTATTTCTTAAGAGTGCATTAAGCTTTCATTCTGCAATGCTTTTTTAAAAAAACCAAATCCTCCTGGAACCAGTGGCCATTTTAGAATATTTCAAATAACTCACCTATTTCTGGATGTCTGAAATAATTTTTAATTTGCTGTGACACTATGTAGGCTTCATGGGAGAATAAGGATCCTGTATAAATGTATGATGGCTGTTACTGCCCTTTGTTGACAGGGTACGTTTATGCATGTTTCTTCAAAGTATGTCCCACTTCGTTCAGTGGGGCTTGCTCCCATGTTAAGTGTTACATTATTTTGGTGAATATTTTCTTCTGCGTAAGTTAATAGGTGTAGGATTGGACTGTTAGTTTTGAACACTGCAATGCTGTGAAATCATCAAGAGTGGAGAGATTTGCATGATATTGGGAATTATTCAAGGAGTGTCAGGAGACAGATGGGCAAATATGTCAATTTCAGTTCCTCATTTTCCTACTCTAGATTTCCACATCACTTTGCTTTTTAAAAATCATCATGAAAATTCATTAGTGTTTTGATGCAAATTTCTCCCAAAAAAATACACTGTATGGGATTTCCTCCAAAGTACACATTGTTTGCAATTCAATTTTCCCTAATGTGTTGCATTCTTGTATGTTGCTTTCAGAAATAGATGTGTTTATATGCACATGTTGTGCTAGAATATGCTTTTGGGTACACATTACTTGGCTGGAGAACTGCATTACAAAATTCAGAGAAGGACACCCAATATTCTTTTCTTTTCTTTTCTAAAGTACATTATGATCTGTAAAAGCTACTGAATAAATTGCTCTGCGACTCTCCAGGCATTCCAGCATGGTGTTGTCTTTGCTCATGTTCTCACCACCTACACAGGGATGGATGTGCCAAGATATTTAGGTTGGCTTCCTTCAAAAGAGTGGGAAAAATGGGCTCAGCCCTCTGTCGGTGCTTCAGATGGGGCTGCTGTTCCTGGCAAGGGGGGAAAAACTGCTGGCATAGGACCTGCTTTTGCTTCTCATATGAAGCCCTGGCACTTATCTCGAAGCTGTTGATTACTTGGAAGGGGAGGGACAAGGTGGTGGGAAGGGAGGCGTGTTGCAATCACAATGTGTCCCAAATTGACAAAGTGCACTGTGGAACTTTGGAATTCGCTCCAACAAGAAGCAGTGATGGCCGCCAACTTGGATGGCTTCAGAAGCAGATTAGACCAATTCATGAAGAACATAAAAACATCAGAAGAGTCTGCTGGGTTAGGCCAGTGCGCCATCTAGTCGAGAATCTTGTTCTCCTAGGGGCCAACCTGTTGCCTGTGGGAACCCCACAAGCAGGACCTGAACACAAGAGCACTCTCCCACTGTCCTGTGGTTTCCAGCAACTGGTATTCAGAAGCATTATTGCCACCAAACATGGAGGCAGGGCATAAATGGGCTAGGACCCACTAATAGAGCTATCCTCCCTCCATGGACTGGTATACTCCTCTTTTAAACCCATCCAGGTTGGTGGTCATCACTGCCTTCTGTTTATGTGCTGTGTGAAGAAGCACTTTTATCTGTCCTGATTCTGTGTCCAAGTGAAATACAGTGTGATGTCATTCTTATATTTTTATTATATGCACACACAGAGAGAGGGGGGGAGGGAGATGTGGTAGAGATATCAAAATTTTATTGTGTATCATTTTTACCCCTCTAACAGTCATGGAGGATCCTGGGAACTGCAGTCATATAATTGAAGAGTTGGAAAGGACTATAAGGGTCATCTAGTCCAACTACTTGCAATGCAGGAATCTTTTTGCCCAACATGGAGCTTAAACCCATGACCCTGAGATTAAGAGTCTCATGCTCTATTGACTGAACTATCCCAGAAAGCTCCATGAGGTGCTAAGGGTGCTGGGAACTGTATCTCTGTGTGGTCAGCACCCTTAACTAATGTGAGTTCCCATGATTTTGCAGGGAGGCCATGACCATTAAAATGCTATAAGAGTGCTTTAAATATCTTGGTTGGATGTGTCCTGATCCATTCAGCAAATAGACCATTCAGTGGTGCCCATTTGGTTAAGCCAGAGCCTGAGCACCTTGTGGGTTTTCGTCTGTGCTTCTGAACACTTTTCTTGTTTCTGTAGCATTGTTTGCAGAGTACATCAGACCTGGAGAACATGGAATGCAGTGGCCCATCCCTGCTTATGACAAGCAGAGGATAAATTAATGTTATTGCCCGGTTGATGCATATGTGGGTACAGAATATTCTTCTTTTAATTGAGCTGGCTCTCTCTGTAATTGAAAAGCACAGCTAACACAAAGGCAAGACTCATCACAACAGCTTGTCTCCTGTCACAACCCTCTAGTCAAAGAACGTGAAGAACTCAAACAAAAATGGGAGACTCAGTGACATGGAGGAAAAGCCTGTTGATGCTGTCTGTGTGTGTGTGTTTGTGTGGTGTATAATGTTGAAGTCATAGCTGTCAACTTTTCCCTCTTCTTGCAAGGAATCCTATTCAAAATAAGGGAATTTCCCTTTAAAAAAAGGGGAAACGTTGACAGCTATGTTTGAAGTACAGCTAATGCCTGTGAAAATATGATCCCTGTAAAGTTGCCACCATATAAATGTTCTTTCTGCAAGTCAGCTTACAGATGAAGGAGAAGGAGAAGTGCTGGATCACCACTGGTGCATAATTGGTCAATTGATGTTAGATGCTGATAAATATTGCATTTATTTGTCACCTTAACCCCCAAGGAGCTCAAGGGTAGCTTACATTGTTTTCCCCTTCCTCAATGAATCCCCACAACAGGTGTTTAAGCATGTGTGCAAACCAAGTTTATTCTCTGCAAAAAATAATCATTGGTCAATGTGAGATAGTAAGCCATTTCAGTTCTTGCATTTCAATGCTATTTGGTCTTAATTCCAACATTTCAACCTGCTTCACTCCTTTCAGTCACAACAAGAGCTCAGCTGGGTGGGATCAAAAGATACGCTCTAGCCTAGCAACATGCTTCCAACAGCAGACCGTCAGATGACTCCAGGAAATCAACAAGCAAAATATGAAGTCAACACCACCATGGTTTCTCACCAGTGGCCCACATCAAGTGGCATACCTCCTAGGAACATTTTAGCAGGATGTGGCTCTCTAGCTGTTGCTGGACTACAACTCCCATAACCATGACCATTGGCCACGCTGGCTGGTGGGAGCTGGAGTCAAACAACATCCAGAGAACCACAGCTTTTCCATCCTGACAAGTCAGGATCATGCATTTTTGCCATTCTGTATCATAGCTAGTTGCCTCCTCTCTTCCCTGAATTAGTCTATAATCTCTTGAATCTTACAATCATGCCCATTGTGAATGATCTCAAGCCTTTTTTTGTAATTCTCTGCACCCTTTTGGCTCTGAGAAAAGGTCAAGTGGCCACTTCAGCTGAGTTGGTGTCTTTGATCCCCCTGCTCTCTTCCCAGCACTGCACTCCTTAGAAGTAGTTTCAGCACCTGATTTATTAAGAGGCGGGTGGGGCCAGGCAAGTCTGTCGCAATCCCCACGAAGATGATAATAAATCTGATTCTCATATCACAGGTGGTGCTGATGTTTTTGCCGGATTATGCTGAAGTTAGCAAATCAAACACAAATGTTTCTACCTTTCTTTTTAAAAAACACAATAATTTGTTTTTGCGTGATGGGTGCTAGCAAACCAGGAGTGTGGTGGAGAACAGGTTTTGCAACACTTTTTCTTTTATAAAAAACACACACACTTCCATACTAATAAATTTTATTTTAATAAAAGAGGGGTCAAAGAAGCAATAGTCCAGCTATTTTTATGCCATGCTGTCTGGGTTCAGTTTTTTGTTAGCCCTTTAAAACACTGTCAGAGGCACAGATGTTTCCTTATTGGCAAAAAAAAAGTAGTTACTTAGCTACTTAAGTAGTATTTTTAACCTGCTCTTCAGAGGGGGGGAAAGGCTGCCAGAGCAGCTTACAGAGATCATTAGTATAACAGTTCTTACCGTAAGGCCTACAGTCTAAAAGACGCAACACAAAAGGAAAAGGAAATGAGAGGGATGAGGTAAAAAGCAATCTCTGGAACTTGAGTATGGTTCAAAGTTTTTGTGAGTTTTCTTTCCAGGAAGAGAGGTGGGGAGCAAGTTCCCTGCAGCATCTCCTTCTCTGGGTAACTGACAAAGCCCAGTTGGTCTCCACCTTGCCATGATATTCTTCCCAGAAGGCAAGGGAACAGCTTTCTTGTGTGGCCTTTGGTACCTTGGCTGATGGCTAGGAAAATTCCATGCCATTAGGGCTCCCACGCACCTTCCAACATTTGGGCAAAGAAAATCAGGACAGGGTGGCTGGAGAAGGAGGGAAGAGGCAGCGGAAGCAATGGCAGGGGGGCTGCTTTGCTGGTGGCAGGACCCAGCAACGGGGAGCAGTGGCAACACCACTTGCCCACCACCTGACCCCACTTTGCCTTACCTATTATAGTATAGAGTTCTCTTAATCAGGCACTTTCTATGATAAAGACAGAATCCATGGTAGTGGCTGTCCTGGCAAAATAGCGACAATTGGAGTGAAGAAGGTATTACGTGAAGAAGGTCTCAGGTTCAATCTCTAGGTTGGGTTGAGAGAAACACCTGCCTGAATGAAAACCTGGAGAGTTGCTGCCAATCAGTGTAGACAATACTGAGTAAGATGGACCAATGGTCTGACTCAGTATAAGGCAGCTTTCTATGTTCCTATTCTAATGCAATGCTGCACATTAAGTGAAAGGGCCGTAGCTCAGTGGTAGAGCATTTGTTCTGAATGCAAAAGGTCTCAGGTTCAATCCTCGGCATCTCCACTTAGGGTTGGGAGAAACTTAAGTCTCTTGGACATGGAGAGCTGCTCTCAGTGTCAGCAGAATGCCCTTCCTTGGAACAAGGAAGCTTGAGAGAGCAGGCAGGGAAAGCTAGAGGATGGAAATAAACTTTGGAAACTGAGGTTGTCATATAACATATAGTATATATTAGGCTTACAATTTACACAGGGGGTGGTTTACATTCTGTGGATCACTCCTAAAGTCAAACTCATGTATAGTCAAGACCTCTTGGGTTCAGTGGCAGGTGGGGTTGCCAAAGTCATTTTCCCCAGAACCCCACGCCCTTTTAATTTTATTTTTAAAATATTGTCACATGTGTAAAGCTGACTGTGCATACGTTAAATGCACACAAGTTGTATGTAAAAGGCAAGAGTCTGGTTAAAGGGAATGTTGACTGGGGAATGCATTCAAAGCTCCAGTGTCCTTACCTGGGAGTAAGCCACAATGAAGTCAATGGGGTTTACTTTTGAGTAAACATATATTGGATTGCACTAATTTTCTAATCCTCTTTTCCCACAGTCTAAGCTATTCTTGCAAACACCTTAACTCTGTGCCCATCTAAGTCAACTCCACTCCACCCACCTGTTAGGCAAGATTTTGCAAGTGCAGTATCAATGTCACCTCCCTACAGTTATCTTCCTTTGCTCCTGTTACACTTTCTCCTCTTCTTTGCACTGATAGCTACACCACTGAAAGTGACCTCTTTCGTTTCCAGACAGATCTGCTTTTATGTCTTTCTATCCCCATCTCATTGTTCTTCAAGCTCCCCTCCCGCTTTACGCATACTTTGCCAACATTTCTCCAGCGGATATTGCGTGCATTTCTCTAGTTCGTGGATGGCTAACCGGTGGCACTGAAGGTTTTTATTATTTATTTCATAGAATTTATGTACTGCTCAATTGCAAGAAGAAGAAGCCTCAAAGCAGCTTACAGAAAGCAATTACAAGATTCAGAAAATTAAAACCAGCTGTAAACTAAAAACACATCAGCATTGTGAGATGTTTGGAATATATTCTAGATATATTCTAGATATCTGTAAAAGCTACTGAATAAATTGTTCTGCAACTCTACAGGCATTCCAGCATGGTGTTGTCTTCGCTCAGCAGTGGTTAGGGATGATGAGAGTTTTAGTCCCACAACTTCTGCACAGCCACAGGTTAGCCACCTCTATTCTTGGCTGACTCAGCTCCATGCATGCCTGTTCATCAGTTGAGAACAGCAGCACCAAGTGGTGACCTGCGTATGCCAATGGTGCATGAATGGGGTCTTCGGTGCAATTCCACATCACTTTATATGTAAACCATTTTAGAGGAGATGCTTCACACAAGTCTGGGTCAAATGTTGAAGCATGGTGGTGAGGAATGAGGGCATCAGCATTTCCCAATTATTGGGAGACAATAATTGTCTGAAAGGGGGGATAAAAAGTGGGAGGGAAGCTAATAAATAAAACAATAGGAGAAATGTTTTGGGGGTTTTTTAAGCAGTGTACTGACACAGAAGTGTGACAACATTCTCCTTAGAACACGGTTATGATTATGATTATATTTATTACCCTCCTTCACTGGCAAGTCCCAGGATGGGTTACAACAAATTAAAATTTAGAATTAAAAAGAATGGATAGTCACAGCTGCCTCTGTGTGCAGCTGAATGTAGTGGTAAAAGCCCCAACTTTGTTTTAATGTATGGTGGCCCCAGAGATCCTCTCAAAACTTGAAGGTGAGATCCCAGTATTCAAAAGAAATAAAATGGTAAATAATCCCGCTACACACTTTCTTGATGCTCTCCAATTTTGTAGTCTTGATTTTTTAGCTGGTGAGTTTAACCTGCTTTCCTTGACTCTTTCAAGATTGGCAGCTGATTTGCATTTTAGAAATCTCATAAGCAGCACCATCAGTGGTATTCATCCCATATTTGGAAAGAAAATATGTCATCAGCGAGTGACTGAGTAGAAAAGTTCTGGTCTGTGGACAATAGAGAGTGAATGGAACAGGTGATCTGGTTTACCTAGAACAGGATTGTCAACATGGTGCCCTTCAGGTGTGGACTACAACTCCTATCATCCCCAGCCAGTGTGGCCAATGAACTGGGATTATGGGAGTTGTAGTCCAACAGCATATGGAGGGCACCCCCTTGGCTACCGCTGGGCTAGAGCCCTAATCTATAGTGTCATTGACATCTATATTAATACAGGCCTAGAACATGGTATCTGCTTCCTCACTCTTTTCTGGTTGATTGGTTTGTGGCAATAAGGAAAGGCAAAGCCATGTTTGAAACATACAAGAAACTGACGTGCTGAAATTTAACAGCCTTCCCCAGGTCTCAGTTGCTGTTTGTGCAAATTAGTATCCAGGCCACTTTACAAGTGTATATTCTTTGCCCAACAGATGCTATTCCTGTCTCTGGTGTAAATAACATAATGAGACAAAAAGTATGGCATGGTGTAAGCCATTTCATAACAAAAAGAGGGGGTGGGGAGCCACCGGGTGAAGAAATAATTAAATCAACCTGTTTGAAACAATGCTGGAGACTTGAGCGATATACCATTACACGTTCCTGGGAAGAAGAAGAAGACGAGGAAGAGAAGAAGAAGAAGAAGTGGGGAGGGGAAACCACAGCCAAGGAAGTGGAGAATGTTTAGCTGCCAACGTCAGAAGCAAGGGGATAACATTACTCGCTCAGTAGCTTTGACTTTGGCACCAACTTGAGTGTCACAGTATTAAAACAAAAAAATGTTGCAGCTAACATAACATTGCAGACAAAGAACAGATGATGCAGCTCTTCTGCCATCCATCATGAGCGGCGTTTCCAACTCCGGGGCTTCTACCGGCGCTGACATTTCAGACAAAGTATGTGTCAACCATATTAAATAATATACCAAGCTGCGGGTTATTAAGTGTGGGGTAACTTGACCACAGCAATTAAAGAGAGATTAAAGTATAAGGATCAACGGGCTGTGTGGCGTGCACCACTTTCCCCAGCAACATGTGGGAGCCTTGAATATTTCAAAGTGTAAAAGCCACATCAGAAAGCAAAAGATTAGTCAGTCAAAATCTATTTATTTTTCCCTCCCCTATTCTGCCTACCATCTCCATGCAGCAGACACTCTCAAATACTACTTGGTCATTATCATTGTTCTGGTTATTATGCATATACATAAAAAGGCAACTAAGACTGCAGTCTTAGAGACACATACCTGAGAGTGCCGTTGAACTGAATGTGGCTTACTTCCATGTAAACACATGGAAGAGAGTGGTGGGCAAATCTTTCGGTTTCCATTTCTCTCCGTTTTCCCCTGTTCCATTCTTAAGTTCAGTTCTCCACATCACTGTGATTTAAAAATGAAGCCCTTGTGAAAATTCATCAGTCTTTTTGTGTGAATTTCCTCTAATATACGTGTGTTTGCAAAGCAATGGCCCTGAATAAAATTCATTTTGGAATCTTCTTTCCCCTAATGTGTGCATTCTTATGCACGCTTGACCCCCAAATGTGTTCATTTGCAGACATTGTTTGGCTGGAACAGTCAGAGACAAGTGTGTTATGACAGGTGGTGGTTCGCAGATTGTTTAAGAAAGTGTGGATTTGGCAATTTTACCCTTAAACCAATAGCTGCTAGCCACAATAGCCGTGCTCTACCTCCACGGTTGGCTCTTCTTAAGCTCTTAAAAGTGAACTGTAAAAAAAATCTCCTCCATCCTTAACCTAAGAACATGAGAAAAGCCTGTTGGATGAGGCCAGTGGACCATCCAGTCCTGTGTCCTGTTCCTCATTGGCCAGAAACCTGCAACCAGGAGCTGAGCACAAGAGACCTCCTGGAGTTTCAAGAAACTGGTATTCAAAAGCATTGTTCCCTCTGACTGTGCATAGCTATCATGGCTAGTAGCCTTTGACAGCCCTCTCCACGAATTTGTCCAGTCCTTCTTTAAAGCCATCCAAGTTGGTGGCCATCACTGCCTCCTGTGGGAGCTCATTCCATAGTCTATGTGCTCCATGAAGAAGTCCATCTTCCAACATTCAGTCCTGTTAGATGGATGTTCTAGTGTTATGAGAGAGAGAAACCTTTTCTCCATCCACTTTCTCCATATCATGCATAGATGTTTCTCCATTCCCACAATGGCCTTCATTGACAGTGTCCCTGTATGTTGCTGTCCTGTTCGTTCCAACTGCAGCTCTTCATCTTCTCTCGGTAATTTTATTGGGCAGAAGGGGAGTTAGGGCCCTTCACGGCTTTTGTTCGAAGCGGTTGTAATGGGATGGGGTAGATTAATACATCACCTCTAGAGCAAGACAATAAGAGTCCCAGCATGTGACATATTTCATTTTTCCTCTCACTTTATTTTATTTATTTTTTAACAACCAAGCTGTAAACTCCTCAATAATGAGATTTGTAATGGGAAATGCTGAGACTCCTTTTACTCCAGCGGCCTGAACTTGCTGCTATAATAAGCTATTTTTATCGTTTAAGTGATTACACCTTAGAAAATGACTGATGGTGACATAACTCCTGGGTTTAATGAGAGGAAGTCTTAAATGGCTCAAACTGATATTATAGCTGTTTAAACAGATGAAACAACAACAAAAAATATTATTATTATGAGTGGGAGGGAGAGTGTGTGTCGGGTGAAGGGCAGAACGCTCTGCAAATAAAATTATTATATACTGATAGTTTACAGCTAGCCATAACAGCAGATGAGACCATATATTACTGTTCTTTGAAAAACACAGTGGTTAACCTCTAAATCTTAATTAAAAAATCAATGAATGCATTCATAGAAATGAGTGCTAAATAAATACACCCCAGCTCTAAGCCAAGCAGCACATTTAGCTACCATTTCAAGAAAAATGATTTCTCTGCCTCACTTGAAACCTGGTACACATTTTGGAACAGGGGTGATGAGCCTTTGCCCTCCAGATATGGGCTTTGGCTACATTCACATGACAGTTTATCCTGTTTTACCAACATTCCCCTGTTAATTTTCACATTATATTTGAGCTTTCACACAATGCAAAAGCTTCTTCTAGAAATATAGTGGAATACAGTGCAAGTATACTACTCATTTCCACATTATTTGCCAATGGGTTTTGTGGGGTTTTTTTTCAAATATCAAATATACATACATGTGCTATATTCCACTCTATATCCCTCAAATAACCATGGGAACTGTAGTTTATTAAAGGTGCTGGAAATTGTAACTCTGGCCCCCCATCTTGACTAGATGTTAAAAGCACTCTTACATCACTTTAAACAGTTATGCCTTCTCCCCCCCCCCCCAAGAAACTTGGGAAGTGTAGTTTGATAATAGTACTGAGAAATGTGAGGAGACCCCTATTCCCATCACAAGCTACAATTCCCACAGTGGCTTCACAATCAATCCCTCTTACCAGTGAACTCCAGGAATTGTCGTTCTAGGTGGGGAACAGGGGATACTCAATGCCCTTAACAAATTACAGCTCCCAGGATTCCTTGGGGGATGCCACGACTGTTAAAGTGGCTACCTGAAGGAGCATCTCCACCCCCATCGTTCTGCCCAGACACTGAGGTCCAGCGTCGAGGGCCTTCTGGCGGTTCTCTCCCTGTGAGAAGCGAAGTTACAGGGAACCAGGCAGAGGGCCTTCTCGGTTGTGGCTCCCACCCTCCCACCAGATGTCCAAGAAATAAACAACTATCTGACTTTTAGAAGACATCTGAAGGCAGCCCTGTTTAGGGAAGCTTTTAATATTTGATGAATTATTGTATTTTAATATTTTGGTGGAAGCCACCCAGAGTGGCTGGGGAAACCCAGCCAGATGGGCGGGGTATAAATAATAATAATAATTTTATTATTAGAGTGCTTTAAATGTAAGGTGGTATGGATGTGACTTAAAACAGCTGCATAAATGCTGAGGGCTACTGCATACCCTCCAACATTGATCCAATGAAAATAGGGACATCCCATTCCATAATGATAATTTTACTATTTATACCCCACACATCTTACAATAAAACTTTAAACATTACCAAAAAAAAACAACCCTTTCCTATACAGGATTGCCTTTGGACGGTTCAGGGGGTCAGATAACTCCATAGCCTCCAACAATTCTCCACTGAAAATAGAATGTCCTAAGGAAAAGTGGGACATTCTGGGATCAAATCAGAAACCAGGATGGCTTCTCTAAATCAGGGGTACCCCTGGAAAATAGGGACGCTTGGAGGGTCTGATACTGCGTAGGCGATCGCTACGGTCATGTCTGTGTTTATTTTGGGCTCCGGCTTTATATCCTGAATGCAAATTCTTAGCAATTCTAGAACTCGAAAATCTGGGTGAAAAATGAAAGCTTCTGGGCCCTGTGGGCTTTCAGAATTTTATCTGAACGGTGAAGGCTTGTCTGTCTCTTCATTTCTCAGCCTGTTTGTTTCTCATCTCACTCCTCGGCTGACCTCTAGGGAACATCGGATCACATGGAACGACAAGCAACCTGCCATCCATGCAAATCTTCAAGCTACTTAAAACTATGCCTGCAACAGCAGGATCCAAATAATAGACACAGCTCGCAAAATGGTTCCAAAGATAGCAGTGGGATGAAGGCAATAGGAGGCCCTTTTCCCAAAAGGTCACATTGTATCGTGCAGTAAACGTGTGGAGACATGCAACCTTTGAGGTAGAGAGCTTCAGGACCAGGGGACAAATGCAGCCCTCGAGTATGTCTGTCTGGTCCTCAGGAGTTTCTCTAGGCCACAAACTCCTCTCCCCCAGCCATACTCCAGCATTTGTGAATCACAGGTATATTGTCTTAGAACAGGTGACATTGAGCACCAGTGGCTTCTCAAACATCACCATCACCTGAGGCAGCCCTCTAAACCTAATGGATAAACCAGAGCTTTAATCTGGCTCATTTAGACTCATGGGTTGGATGTTTTCTGACCCTGGTTCAGGAGGTGTGGCTCAGATCTAGCTCATCTTGGAATCACACCCGTAAAACATCCCTCAGGTCCATTCATGGCCTCTGAAAATTGTGTGTACATGTTAGATTTTCACTTCTGGAAAACCTTTCTCTTGTCAGTTAGCACATTTACATCTCTTTAACTCTTCTTTAATGCCTTTTATTTTCCTCCCTCCCTCTTTTTTTCTCTCTCTCCAGCCTTTTTGAAGCACATGCCTTCGGGAATAACTTCAGAGACCTGGATTTTTCCTGAGTAACTGACTAATAAATACATCACCATAAATACAAACTTCAATGAAGAGGCTTTATTTAAAGCAACTTTATTTGCATATGGAAAATATTGTTGTTTTTAAAAACAACAAGTAAAAAAAATATGCAACAGCATTTATATACCACTTAATCGTCAAAATCCCTATCTGCTATGTATGTATGTATATGTATCTTGTAGAACTCCTGATTTTATTTTGGAACATTTTTAAGCTAATGTGTGTGTGTGTGTGTGTGTGTGTGAGAGAGAGAGAGAGAGAGAGAGAGAGAGAGAGAGAGAGAGACCAATGAAATCGTATATTAAAAACAAGTTAGCCTAAAAGCATTCCAAAATAAAATCAGGAGTTCTACAAAATACATAAAAAATAATGAAATTACATATTAAAATACATGCGAAATATACATGGCCATATAGTCTTGCTTAACCAAAAGCATTTTTAGCAGATGCCAAAAACAATATGGTGAAGGCTCTGACCTAATATCAAGGGGCAAGGACTTCCAAAGTATCTGTGAAGCCACACTGGAAGATTGATTCCTTTGAAGTATGGAACAAGCATTATGTGGTATGTTGTGTGTGTGTGTGTGTGTGTGTGTGTGTGTGTTTGTGTGTGTGTGTGCAGCAACTTGCAAAAGGGAAGAGCCAACATACATAGACGCCAGCCTAAACACACACACATACACACACCAGACACAAAAATGCAATCTTTTAGGAAATATCTGAAGCTACCAACTTCTATATGTTTTTCTTCACATGATGAATTTACTTCTCTGTGACCTCTCTTTAGTCTGAAACTGAACCTGGGACAGCACTAGCTGACCCTAAACATTTAGTTACATTAATCATGGGGTGGGTGGTGTAGTGGCTTTATTTTATTTCTTTTATTTTTTGGACTCTGAGCACCCTCAGCAAAAGACATTTTATCCACTGGACATTGATCAAAACAGGTATCTCCAGATCACAGGACATTAATCACTTTCCCGATTATCAGTTCCGCCAGTAGAATATGTAAATGGGATGGCTGTCAGCGATAAAAGGAAGTGGAATTTATTTTCCAGTGGAGCCCATCTGGAACTGTTGATACCATCTTCCCTAAGACAGTAGAGGTGTAGAGATAAATTCTTTGCATTCGTGATGCTGGCTGGCTTGCCGACAGACCCCCGCCACCCCCGCCTCCCTCAAAGAAATAATGATGTCCAAGTGCAATTAAACGAAAGCTCACAGAAGAGTGTTTGCGCAGCGAGGTGGGAGTTTCAGTCCCTGGAACGATTTGCTGACCTGCTCGCACAGTTAGAAAAAGAGGTTTGGAGCTTTAAAAGAGAGGAGGGAGGAACAGCGGTGATGTTTCCTGAAAGCTCTTCTAATTCTTCTGGAGCCTCAAACGTTTCGAGGGAATGCAGCTCCTTCCTGTGCCAACCCCCACGCCCGGCTGTGATATCTTTGCCTCGTGGCTAAGGACGTGTAACTGCAACGCTCGGAGGGGAAGGCTCCTCATGGCAGATGGCAGACCCTTTGGACATATTCATAAGACAGCACTTCTCACGGAGGAAACACAGAGCTTGTCGGGACGCTCCTGGACATCTTGAGACACGTGTGCAGCATGTAGGCTGAATGGCCTGTTGGAGCAACAATTGCACTTTTGCTACCTGGCCAAGTTTAAGGTTTCGCTATTAGCAGTGCTTTTTTTCTATTAAAAAATGTTTAGGGGTACTCTCATTATCCTGCTCATATTGAAATACAGTGGTACCTCGGGTTACATATGCTTCAGGTTACATACGCTTCAGGTTACAGACTCTGCTAACCCAGAAATATTACCTTGGGTTAAGAACTTTGCTTCAGGATGAGAACAGAAATCGTGCTCCGGTGGCGCGGCAGCAGCGGGAGGTTCCATTAGCTAAAGTGCTACTTCGGGTTAAGAACAGTTTCAGGTTAAGAACAGACCTCTGGAACGAATTAAGTACTTAACCTGAGGTACCACTGTACTGTCCCTCAATGAGGCCAAACTTAGATTCACAAAATGTTTAGGGATATGTGTACCCCCAGAAAAAAAGCACTGGATATTAGTACATAAAGCAGCTTAGGAAATATCTACCTGTGAGATCGCCTTACACTGTATGTGCCCACTTGACCAGTTTGCAGAACTGGCACTGTTATAGATACTACATAATACTCATTTCAGATTGGCAAGAAATTTTTATTTATTTATTTTTAGTGTGCCAGCACCATACCCTCCAACATCTATCTGATGAAAATTGGGGTGTCGTCAACAACAACAACAATTTTATTATTTATACCCTGCCCATCAGACTGGGTTGCCCCAGCTACTCTGCGTGGCTTCCAACATATATAAAAACATAATAAAACATTAACTGTCAAAAAACTTCCCTCTTCAGATGTCTTCTAAAGGTTGCATAGTTACTTATCTCTTTCACTCGGATGTTGCATAACTCCTATACCCTCCAACATTTCTCCAATGAAAACAGGGACGTCCTAAGGAAAAGCGGGGCATTTCAGGATCAAATCAGAAACAGGGACAGCTTCTGTAAATCTGGGACTGACCCTGGAACATGGGGATACTCGGAGGGTCTGCAGCACCCACACTTTGGAACTCCCTGCCTATTGATATCATTGTGCTGATTTTGACACCTGCTAAAAACAGACTGCAGGCTGTGGGGTCACAAGTTGGAACTCTCCCCTTGCAGGTAGAAAACTAGGAGATAGTGGCCTGAGATATATGGGTTGTATCCAAATATATTCTACTCAGAGTAACTGGCTGAAATGAATAAACATGACTGTTAGGTCTATTAATTTCAACAGGCCTACTCCAAGTTAGGGGTGGGTGAGTAATTCAATTCAGACTGCATTTTCTGCTTTATATTTTAGTGGGATGGGGCAGAGTTGGATCGCAGAGCTATAATTTCCAGAGTGGTTTAACAGTCAATTCCTCTTCCCAGGGAACTCTGAAAACTGTATCTCTGTGAGGGGAACAGGGGCTTCCTCTCAGCACCTTTAACAAACACCCGCTCCCAGAATCCTTTGGGAAAAGCCATGACTTTTTAAAGTGGCATCATGATGCTTTAAATCAGGCTTCCTCAACCTCGGCCCTCCAGATGTTTTGAGACTACAATTCCCATCATCCCTGACCACTGGTCCTGCTAGCTAGGGATCATGGGAGTTGTAGTCCAAAAACATCCAGAGGGCCAACGTTGAGGAAGCCTGCTTTAATTGTATGGTATTGATGTGGCCAAAAAGGAGGGGTCCTACATTGGACCTCCTTCTCCAAGGATCGATCTGTCTCTGTGCCCTTCAAGAAACAAACCTGATGGCTTGTACAGGAAGGGCCTAGCTCAGCTGACAGAGCATCTGCTTTGCATGCAGAAGGTCCCAGGTTCAATCCCTGGCATCTCCAAGTAGGACTGCGAGAGACTCCTGCCTGAAACCCTGACGGCCCACTGCCAGTCAGTGCAAACAGTAATGAGCTGGATGGACCAACAGACTCAATATAAGGAAGCTTCCTATGTTCCCTGCAACACAACACTATCCCAGGTACCACAGGATTGCGGGCTTAAGATATAGCCACGTTGCTTGGAAAACATGTCCTCTCTTCCTTTGTCGTGGGCGCTATTCAGTTGGGTGTCCTACCACTCCCACTTTCTCCTATGTAACCATGGATTTACCAGCTGAAAACATCAATATTTCAGGGTCAGCATGAATGAGTAAATAAAATACAGGATAAACCCCAAGCTTTCCCCATTTCTCTATAAAATAAAAATTATCTGACTTACACATTTCCAGCAGTCACTTTAAACCCCGATTGTATTTGCCAACTTCTTTATGATAAAGAAAAGGTAAATAGGTCTGGAAATGTTCATGTATGTAAACTCACTTATTTAAAAGGTACTATAAATATCAAGATGGGCTTGTTGTTGGCCTGGAGTTGTTTGTTTGCTGGTTTGTTTTTAGAGGAATCACGTACATGCATAATGAATGAATTTCGCCCTTGGATAACTTCCTGAGTCTTCTCTTCGTTTAGTATGGAGGAACCAGTGCTTTTCATAATGAAAGGCAGAATTATCACATGGTGTAATTCCTAGCTTTATCACTGCCTCGTAGTGCCCTAAAGCTGTCATCAAAATGTTAAAATTGCACTTGCTTCAAGGATCTCTCAAATACAGAGAGCTACGTGTGTGTGGATTTATTACCTTCACCAGAAGTAGAACAAGCTTAACATCCATTATTTGTAAACATTTTAATTATTCCACCATGAAGATGTAAATCAAGTTGTTGCTTTTTTAAAAAATTACTGTTTCCAGACTTTTAAACACCAACAACTCATATGCTAAATGTTATTCTTATCAAGCATCATCATCATCATCATTTTCCTGCCATCTCTCCTTAAGGCTTCTGTTGAGCGTTAATATTTATACAGCTGTGTTGGGCATTACAACAATCCTGTAAGTAGACTTATTTCAAATTTGTATAGAAAGAAGCTGTACCCAACAAATCTATAAGTTGTTGGGGTTTTTTAAGTTATAATGCAGTTAGATCACATCCACATCATACATTTGAAGCACATGACTCCCCCCCCCCCCAAAAAAGTATCCCAGGAATAGAGTTTATCCCTCATAGACGTACAATTCCCAGCACCCTTAACAAACTACAGTTCCCAGGATTCTTTGGGGGAAGCCATGTGCTAGTGTGGAGGTAACTTTATTCTGCGTGTGATGCTAGTGACATCCATTCTTTGGTCCAAGCCAGTATTTCAAAATGCCTTGGGTTTATGACACGTTAGTCAAACTCAGAATCCATCCTAGACTGGGAGGACAAGGGAACATTCTAGAAGGAAGAAGAGGAGTGGCTGTATACAGTACTGGCAAGGAACCTGAGCAATACACTCTGCATCTGTTAAGAATAACCCGCATCCAGATTCTCATTCCCATGCATTCAAGGCCCTCTGGCTCCTGCATTGAGGATGTGGAGTCGTCAAGATGGCTAGCAGCAATCCATAAAAATACACACACATGGATCATCATAGCTAAAACAGCAGTCAACCAAGATCAAAGAAGCAGCAAGGGAACTGTGTGCAATTAAGGAAAGGACTTAACTTTCCAGAGCAAGAGCATGTTGAGATGATGGGACCTTGCTCTTGTATATAAAAAAAAGTAAGAAGGCAGCCAATCAGGATCCCAAGCAGAAAATTCCAAAGGATGGGAGTCACCACCAAGAAGGCTTTGTTCCACAAACACACCTACCATTCCTTAGTCAACAATGAAAGTTCTGAGTGGTTATCCAAGTATTGGGGGCTTTACACAGTTGACATTTCTATTTTGTACTTCATCTTTTGTGGTACAAAGTTGCTCTGGTGGGTTCCATCCAAACAACATCAAGTTGTTATCCTTGCCACCCATTACCCTTGCATTTTTCTCTGCTTCTGGTTTGTCTAAATATAGTTTCATAAAGTGTGATGCACATTCATTATAATATGGAATCAGGTTGAAGCCTCAGGCTACAGTAGTTCTTCCAAAGGATCACATAGGCAGGGCATGCAGCAAGTGTGAAAGCCATGATATGTACCTCCCAAGATCTGACTCTATTAGAATACAACCATGTGAAAGATGGAAGCTGCCTTATACTGAGTCAGATGCATCTATTGTCTACGCTCACTGGCAACGACTCTTCAGAATTTCAGGCAAGGTTCTCTCTCAGTCCTACCTGGAGATACAAGAGACTGAACTTGGGATCTTCTGTGTGCAAAGCAGATGCTCTGCCACTGAATGATGGCTCTTCTCCCACGTTCATCAGGATTCATCAGCTCTGGCAATGGAAGGGAGGTGGAGGAGAGAGGTCATTACAGAATTCATTGTGTAATGAGATAAAGAAGGTGTGGGGGGAGATCATGAGGGGTGAAGAATTCATCACATCAGAATCTCAGAGGTTAGATGCACTCTTGCCCTTCTTCAAAACTCCTGTCCAAACATGTGGTGGTATTCAGCTAACTTTTATGCAATGTAAAGTGGGTCATGTTCTTTCATTTCAGTGGGTCTACTTTTAGTAAAACATAGCTGAATACTACCCATGGATTCTTCATTTCAGGGCCAACCCAATACATGTGGGTAGCTGATCAAACCGGCAACTGGAACCCATCTATGTTTGTGATGGGTTGTCATCTTCCACCGCTCCTGAAGGCAGCAGGTTCATTTAGGAGGCACAGGGAAAGTCATGTGGCACACACAGCTCTGTCCCCTAACATCTTGCCACCTCGCCCCACCCACCAGCACTTCCCACCTGAAGTGGTTACTTCATTCTACCTAATGGTAGGGCCAGCCCTGTTTAGTCCCATGAACGAAGTTCAGCATTGAGATGCAAGACTCTAATCAGCCAGAAACTAAGCTTGACATTAAGAGAGAGAGAGAGAGAGAACGAGAGAGAAATAAGCATCTTATAATCTCAAGCAAATTAGGTTCTTCAAACACAGGCAAGTATATTGGGAGGAACACTTAGAAGTAATTGCTGGAGAGGTAGGTGGCAAGAGGCACATCTTCTGAGACATTGAAGAATGGAAGTAAATGGGAGTGAATGAACAAATTAATGATTAAGGATGATTTCCCCCCACCCTGTTCTGGAAGCTCCGTCCAGCCTGCCCTCTCAGCTTCAAGCAATCTTTCACTGTCAACATATGCCAAGAAATTGATTCAATTAAGATTAGGAGCCTCCGGGTTGGGATAGGGGGGATTGTGCACAAAAAGAAATGGCTTCACTGTGGATGAGCATTTCCTCTCTCCTCTGCTCCAACAGTGACCCACAAGGTCCAAGAATGACCTAATTATAATGGATCATCAGGTAAATCTTGGTGACCAGCTCAGAAGATAAACAAAACTAATGGCCATTTATATTTCAAACACGGGGGCTTTTCGAGGGGCACATGCACTCACACACAGGCTCACATTCCAAAATAATGAGTTCTATCAGCCATTGGAACGTCCAGGAGAAAGAGTGGGGTACAACTCAAATAAATAACTATGGAGATTGATTGTTTTTAAGACAATGGTCAATTCAGGATTTGTACTAGGGATGGACATATCACAGTCATGTAAAAGTTGCAGGTCTTTTCCATCTTTTTCCCACATTAATTTTCAATTTAAAGCAAAATGTGCCCCTAAATTTGTATCTACATACATATTTTATAATGTATTACATAATATTGTGCCTCATATCATCAGATATGTATTTATATGTGTATTTTATCTCAATGTACACATTCTTAAATAAATTTTATCTAAAATACACATTTTGGAACACAACTTGGTATATTTTTCTTAACCAAGAACTGTATCACCATTTCTGAGAATTACAAAATTTCTGAGAATTACAAAATCCAAAGGATGTGCACTCTAATCTATACATTAGTCTGGGAGATGTGGGTCAGTGTGGTTTGCCTTGGAATTCACAGACATCAAATGCCTCAAGGATTTCCCATTTATACTGTGGTCCCAGAGAACAGGGTTTTCAGAATTCACAATGGGCCTTTCCTGGCCTTCTAAAATTAGATACGGTATATAGTGAGCCTATATGTGCCTAGAGTGTTATCATGTCTACTTTCTCCATCTCTGCTCTCCACAAAATGACCAGCTCTTTATGCACTGAAGTTATGAATCAGATCTAGATTAAGTCTCATGGATAATCAGTTGGGCCTATTCTGCCTCCAAGAGTACGTAGGAACATGGAGACTTCTCCTACAGAAGTTGGTCCAGTTGATGGAGAACATTATTTGAGACAGAGCTCACTAGAACTGGTCATCTCTTCTAGGGTTCAGGCTTGGAACTCATGATAAAAGAAGTTACTCAGATCACATTTAGAGTGCCTATTCCAGGCATGGGGAACCTGGTACCATCCATATGCAATTGGGATTCTAACTCCCATCAGCCCCAGCCAGCATGGCCAATGGTTAGGGACAATGGCAGTCCAACAACATCTAGAGAACCAAACGTTTCCCATCCCTGCACTAACCCCCACCAAACCTCAAAACATCTGTGGTTAGAGCAAGGGTCAGCAAGGCTTACCTTGCCTGGGCCAGTTCACTGCCGCAGAGCCCCCTCCATGGGCCGGATTGTGGGTGCGCTCTCTCATGCGCACCCACAATTTCCAGCATCTGTGTCTGTGCAGACACGATTTTTGGCACTGCTCAGTGAGTCCCCGCGCCATGCTGCACTGGTTTAGCACAGCGCATGGGGACTCGCCAAGTGGGTGGCTTGATTCGGGGGGGTTCGGGGGCCAGTAAAATGACCCCTGTGCACCGCTTGTGGACCATGGGCCTTAGGTTGCCAACCTCTGGGTTAGAGAGTAAGTAGGTGCAAACTGTAAGGAATTAAATAAATTAGATTTCATTGGGTTTTTTAAAAAAATAAAAACTATGTAGACCCTCCAACTAGATCAGACTAAAAGGTCTAACTAGTCAGGTACCCTGTCTCAAACTGTGGCCATGCAGATGGCTCTTAGCATATTGTGAAAGCAAATGTTCTCCCTTGTTGTCCTCAGAAACAGAGGTGTCCTGCCTTAAATCATGGTGGTTCTATCTAGCTGTGTCTGTTAATAGTTGTTGATCCAACCAATCCCCCATGAATTTGTATAAAAGCCCTCTAACTGAAGTGGCCATCACTGTACCAACCATTAATGCTCCATCCAGAAATAAAGAAGAGCCAGCCAGTCCCAAAAAAATGAAATTAAGCAGACTTGTTGAGCAGATGAATCTTCCCAAACACCACCCAAAAGCATTTCTATCAGTTCTTTTGGGGCAGCTGCAATTTCTCAAAAGAGATGGGCCTTGTGGAGTCCTCCCTCCATTCACAATTCATTTTTAAAGAGTCCTAACAATTTTATGTCCCTTAAGGATCACTCCCTTTGTGTGCTGGATTGCCAATCAAGGATCACTTAATGACAAAACAGAATAATTTAACTCCTATTCAGTGAACAATGCCCAGAATTGCTCAGTTAGTGTTTTGACACAGCAGCCTCTTAGAAGAAAGCATCTTTGCAGAATAGGGTAGCTATCATTAACAAGCACTTCTCCTCAGTGTCTTTGGGGCGGCCGGCTACAATAGACTGACCTTTGCCCTTTGAGCTTTTGCTTTGACTGAAATCACAAGCATTTTAACATTCCAGTTAGTCGTTTAAAACCTGCAGGTGTGGCAGGAGTACAATACCTAATAAAGTGCATGCAGGGGGATGAATGCATCAGCCCGGGCACCAGGGGAAGAATCTCCCCGTTTAAACGCCACACAATGTGCGAGAATTAGCAAAAGACATTTCAAAAAAGTTAATGTACCGTAATCCAGATCCACTTGTTAGAGTAACGGGGCTAGGGACTGGGTTTCTTTTTCACTCTTGCCTTTAAAAGAGAGGTCCTGCTGCCAACAGAGTAGTCATTACTTGAGTCAATTGAATTTCAAAGGGAACCAGCTCTTAAAATAAATTTGCGTTGGCCCTGCTGACAACTTTGGTTTAAGGAATACAGGCCCTGTGAAGCAGAGTCAGAAGAAAGGTTTCTGAGTTCTACAGAACCCCCTTTCTCTTTGGAAGGGGAGGGGTGGATATTGGTGGAAAAGCAGACCATCAAACAAACAGGAGCTAATGGGCATGATCCAGGCTAAGCTGAACACTTCTGTGTCCTATCAGTTTTACCTAGATTTTTCTTATGGTGAACTTCATAAGGCAAAAGTAGAAAAAAGGATTTCCCAAGGACATGTTGGCTTATTTATTTTATTTTGAAACATATAGGCTACCTTTTAGGGATTAACTCTCCCAATATAATGTTTGAGCAGCTGTATTAGAGGCAATTTAATTTGAATCAATATATACAATCTAGAAACTCTTAAAGTTATAAAACATAATTTTCTATATCACATTGTGGCTTTTGGGTTAACCTTTAGAAATGTAGAAAGAATTTGTGATACAATCTTTTTCTCTCTCTCTCTCTTCTTAAAGTATGTCTACCTTAGAACAGCAATAAGTACCCAAGATACAATGTTTGTTTTTCTCTTCTTCCTTCTTTTGTTAAAGTGTGTTTGGAAGAAGAATGGCATTTTTCTTTCTTTCTTTATAAAACTCTCCCAAGTCAGGGAGAACTTTAAAAACATAATTTTAAAAACATAAAATTCATAGTATAATAGCAAATCATAAAGCCACAGTTTATAAAACACTAGGACCATGTCTGCACTGTACATTTAAGGCAGGATTGTACTGTTTTAAACAGCGATGGCTTTCCCCAAAGAATTCTGGGAACTGTAGCTTGTTAAGGGTTTTGAGAGTTCTTGGGAGACCCCTATTCCGTTCCCTGAGCTGCAGTTCTCAGAGTTCCCTGAGGAGAAGGATGGACTGTTAAACCACTCTGAATGGGCCACTGGCCCACCTAGCCCAGTAGTGTCCACCCTGGATGGCACTTCCAAGCCTGCTATCAGATACCCCTTTAACCAGAAATTTCAAGAACTGAACCTCAACACAGGCATGTTCTCATGCAGCCACCATTGTCCAACAGAGCAACTCTGCTTGCAAGCCTGCTGCAGATCGTTGGCCTTCTCAGTGGTGGCCCCACAGTTGTGGAACTCTCTTCCAGTTAAGATTCATTTGACCCCCTTACACATTAACATAAGAAGAACCCTACAGGATCAGGCCAAAGGCCCATGAAGTCCAGCATCCTCTTCTTACATTGGCCAACCAGATGTGATTCCCAGAAACTGGTATTCAGAGGCATATTGCCTCTGACAGTGGAAACAGGATATAGGTTTATTACCTTTGCATTTGTCAAACCCTCTTTTAAAGCCATCCAAGTTGGTGGCCACCACAGCCTCTTGTGGGAGGGAGTTCCATAGTTTATCTATGCACCGTGCAAGGAAGTACTTTATTTTATCTGCCCCAAATCTTCCAACATTCAGCTTCATGGGATGACTCTGAGTTTTATGGGCGAAGGAGAAAAAGAGTGATCAGTAGGGGATAGCAAAGTGGGGTAGTGGTGTTGAAAGTCCTTTATTTTCTATGACAAAACCTTAGTATCCACATTTAAAGAAAGTGGGGAGGCAAGTTCATTTATTTGGAATGATCAGTGTTAAAAATTATGAGCGCCACTTTTTGAGTTGTGCTGAACTCTTCATGTTCTGGGGGAGGAAAGAGAAGAATGGCATTTCCTCCACATTATGCATAATTCAATGCATTTCTAAGAAAATAGGAGCATCTTGCTGGATCAGGCCAGTGGCCCATCTAGTGCAGCATCAAATGGTCCAACCAGATGCCTCTAGGAAACAAGAAGGGCCCACACAAGATCCCTTCCCTCTCCTGCTGTTTTCCAGCAACTGGTATTCAGATGCATTGCTGCCTCTGAGAGTGGAGGCACAGCCATCATGGTTAGTAGCCATTGATAGTTCTATCCTCTAATCCTCTTTTAAAGCCATCCAAGTTGGTAGCCGTCATTGCCTCCAGGAGGAGCAAATTCCATAGTTTAACCATGTGTTGCTGTATATTTCCCATGTCCCTGCTTACTCGCCTTTTCTGCAAGCTGGAATATTATAATCCTTCTTCACAGGAGTATTGCTCCAACCCTTTGGTTGTCCTTTTCTGAACTTTTCCCAGTTCTGTAACATCTTTTCTGAGGTGAGGTAACCAGAACTGTACAGAATATTCCAAATGTGGTCACACCATTGATTTGTATAGTGGCATTAGGATACCAGCAGCTTTATTTTCAATTTCTTCCTAATGAATTTTCTGCTTTTCTCACAGCCACCACACACTGGGTCAACATCTTCATCAAGCTATCCACTGCGACCCCAAGGTCTCATTCCTGGTCAATCACTGCCTGTTCTGACCCCATGAGCATATGTAGCTTCAGCTCTTAGATTCAAGTAAGCCTTAAAGGGTTACCTTTTTACTGCTGTCTTCTTCCTTGAAGACAATTTTGGTGGCCCAATTCTGTACCTTTTTGTCGGCATCCATCCAATGCTTCATACGCTGCCTGAAGCTCTATTGCTTTTATGTTTCTCAAGCAAACACCGTGACCAAAATACCCAGTGTAAAGTTTTTTGAAAGTTAGAAACTTGTGACATCTTAAAAACCACTGACAGATACGACTCACTGATTTTTGCGTGTATCTCTCTCTCTCTCTCTCTCTCTCTCTCTCGGGCCAATGTGTCCCTGGCAATTTGTCTACAAAACAACAGTTGCAGTCCTAAATCCTTTACTGAACACAATAAATAAATAAAACAATTCTGCAAAAAAAGCAGTACACGAAACAGCAGGGCCAGGTTCCGAAACCTACTATAACCTATCAAGAACCTGTACCCAGGAATATTTCCTAGCCATGCCTGTCCCTTAACGGGTTCACAACTTCTATATTCTAGCAAACATCTTGATTCAATTGGCAGGCTGTGCTTAATTACACGGGGTTGAATTGGGGGGGGGGAGAACCAGGGAAAGAGGGGGCAGGCTTGTTTATCTCCCTTAAACAGTGCCTTGGTTGCAAACATTTGTTATCTTTGGTGTGAAATGTAGGCCGACAACAATTAATGTTTCCTATCCCAGCAGCTCTACAGCTTTCGTCTGGGGGGTGGAGGGAGAGTGAATGGCGGTGGCGGTGGGGGGGGGGACAGGCTGTGGCTGAAGCAATGCAGCTCCTATCTTTCAGCTCTCGTAGGCCTGGAGCCTTCCTGTCACTCATTATGCAAGCGGCAGAAGAGGAACAGCAGCAGCTGACAAACTTGCCAAGGCCTCCCAAGAGCCTCCCCCCCATGATAAAGCGCCCTGCTTTGTGGTGTAATCAGCTTGCCGTACATGCATTACTTCCTAATGAGAGCTGTGTTTAAACAAGTGTATAGAACACATCTGTCCGAGCCTTGGGATTTGAATCTGTGTGACCAATTCAACATCTGAAAGTTAAATTAATGGTAAAGAGTTTAATTGTGAGTAAACAATGCCACATTAAAGAGCAGTAAACACAGCAGTGGGGTACTAAAAAGATGGAGTATTCAATCACAGATGTGGCCTGCTTCGGTGCGTCCCTTAATGATCTTTCCCCAGCTGTACCTTATGACTGGTTCCTCCCCCTCCCTCCCTGAATAGGGACACTTTTCTTTCTCTGACTCTTGCTCACGTGACGCTCCATTCCCAAAAGCATTTGCAGTTTCCATTTGGACTGGAAAGTTGTGTTTCTATGAAGGAGCCCATAGACGCAAAGTGATACAACACTGCCAGGAGGACTTACCTATCCTATACAAGAGATTCCCCATGTGCTCCTGTGTGGCTACTGCATGAGCAAGCTTCCCCATAGAGGGGAACAGTTCTGCTTGACCATCCCAGTGTGGTGTAGTGGTTAGAGTTTTGGCCTAGCACCTGGGAGACCAGGGTTCAAATCACCACTTGGCCATGAAGCTCAATGGTTGACTTTGGGTCGGTCACTGCTCCTCAGCCTAACCTACTTCAAAGGGTTGTTCTGAGGATTAAATGAGATGGGGAAGAACCATGCATGCTACCTTGAGTTTCTAGAAGAAAATGGCAGCTTCCTATGTCCCTAGATTTATGATGGGTATTTAAACACCAGGAACAAATTTCTGACAGTAAGGGTGGTTTGACAGTGGAACAGACTGCCTTGAAAAGTTATGGGAACTCCTTCCTTGGTGATGTTTATGCAGAATCTTGATGGTCATCTTTCATAGATGCTTTAGCTGACATTCCTGCATTGCAGGGGGGTGGATTAGTTGACCCTCGAGGTATCTTCCAACTTTACAATTCTATGATTCTATAAGGTTTGTGTGAGTGAGTGAGTGAAAATCTGACAGTGAAGTACTCCTGAGATCCAGTGACACTCCCTTGCCACTTACATAGCCAAGACACTTAAATCTCCAAGGCTCATTTGCTGCTAGGAAGGTTGCTTCAAGGACTAAAAACCCAATCACATTATCCTTTTAGCATGCCATAATGTAGGCGTCAAAGAACTGGAAGTGGCTGATGAAATCCAAAGCTCATACCCAGATATGCAACAACAGGTGTGTGAATCTTCCCAGACCGCCACTGAATTGGCTACAAAATAGAAAACAGCATTTGCTCCTGGCTGGGTTGGTGTTCAGTCATCGTTAACATTTGCAAAAACAATAACAACTTGAAACAGCAGGTCTGGATGCAAAAATCCTCACTCCAGCTACAGCTTTATTTTCCTTATTATTCTCCCTCTTCTACCAACTGTGGAAGTCCATTCTCACTCTTTATTGATTTTGGTCTCCAGACGGCATATGAATGACAGACTGTATTAAGAAGACGCTAGTTGAAATGTCACCTCCATCAATATCGCAAGGCAGCACTAAGTGAGCAGTCCTCTGTTGTTTAGTGATGTATGTTCACCCGTCCATTAAATGCCTAAAGAGAAAAGGAAGAGGAAGAGGAAGAGGGGGGAAGAAGAAGAGGAGGAGGAGGAGGAGGAGGAAGTAGGAGGACTTCCAAAGTGCTTCCCTGCATGAGGTCCAGTGGGAGGATCTCCACTCAATGGCGTAGCTAGCCTCTCGGGTGCCTGGGGCGGGGTGAGCTGGGGCAGGGCGCGCAGTGCAGAGTCAGAGCCTGCATGGAGTCCACTCCACCTGCAGCCTCCCCGTCAGCAGCCCTCCAGCTGAGGTGGAGGCAGCGGGCATATGCAAACCCCACACCACCTTTGCAGGTGGCATGATGTCGGCAGGCGCCCGAGCCACTGTGTCACTCCCAGGAGAGACGCGTGGCTTGGGCACACTGCAGGCACCACGGTAAGTGCCACCCCCATGGTAAGTGGCCACCCAGTGCACCCCCCCCCAGCTACGCTAGTGTCACCACTTCAGAAAAGAAGATGGAATGGATGAGCTGTCTGCTGCCACTCTGTAACCCAGCATACAAATTGACTAAAAGTGAACCTCGTTTGTTTAAAGTCCCCAATTGCTCCCGTTAGGAAAGCAGATAGTGTGGAGCTCTCCCCAGGAAAGCAAAACAAAGCCAGCATTCCATCAAGTGTTGTCCCACCATGTAACATTTCTCAAGACAGCAAAACTCAGTGTTCTTTCTTACCCACCATGATTATAATGCAAGAAGCTCTAAATCACGCATGAAGAGTCTTTACTGCACAGTTCTTCTCCATTCCAGGAGTAGTGTAGAAGTACAACAGACGTAGTATGGTGCAGAAGAAGTGGAGCTTCCTCAAGAAATAGGGATGGCTATCAACATGAATTACTTCTAAAGGAGGATTCGTAGACGATAGGGCTGTCCATGACTTCTAGCCATGGTGGCTGTGTTCTACCTCGACTATCAGGAGTAATGTGCTTCTGAACGCCAGTTCCTGGGAATCCCATGGGCAGAGTGCTGTTGTGTTGAGGTCCTGCTTTGGGGCTTCTCATGGGCATCTGGCTGACCACTGTGTGAAAAGGATGCTGAGTTGGATGAACTCTTATTATGTCCTTAGGAGGAGCATTGGTGCCTGAAAGAGAAGCTACACAAGTGACTTCTCCCACATGACCAAGGACATCATTACCCTGGTTGCTCAAAGAAGAGTCACATTACAGCAGCTTCCACACCAGCAGCCAGTCACTCATAACTGCATAGGAAACTGCCTTGTACTGAGTCAGACCATTGGCCCACCCAGCTCAGTACTGTCCACAATGACTGGAAGAGGCTTTCAGACAGGAGAATTGACTGGCAGCCGTCTTTTTTTTCTGCTATGACCCAAAAGATTCACCTTCCAGGCACAAGGTGTAGAAAATGGCTGCTTCTACAAAGATGTCATGGTTCTTGTTCTTTGTGGCACGGTTTTTGTTTTGTTTTTTGGCAGGGGGTCATGCACAATGTCCCAGAAGCCTACTCTACTGGTAGGAAATACAGAAGTTAATCTACAGATAGGTAGCCGTGTTGGTCTGCCATAGTCAAAATAAAAAAAATCCTTCCAGTAGCACCTTTAAGACCAACTAAGTTAGTTCTTGGTATGAGCTTTCGTGTGCAAGCACACTTCTTCAGAAGTTAATCTATTTGGCATGTTCTGGTTTAGTCTTTTCTAGTTACTACCAGTTACAGTCTTCAGGTTGGATTCTTTTCAGCTTCTTTTACTTCTTCTCATTGGGGCATTTGATTGGCCTCTTTGAGAACAGGAGGTTGCCTTTTCCCTGATCTAGAAGGTTTTATCATATGTTCTGAGCTTTGGTTATCCGCAGAATTGTGATTAAGCACATTTCCATTCAAGCATGGCATGTAAAGGGAACAATGTGAAACAAATAGCCACTAGCAAGCCTCACTTCCCAACATACCTCCTCACCTCATCTCACCACCCAATCCTACATTGAAATCCATCAGACTCACTCCTAAGTAAGAGCAGGTGAAATTGCTGTTACAGGTGCATTGTACAATTCTATGCTACCAGACACTGCAGTTGTGTGTGTCTAAAACAATCATAAGAATTTGACTTCAATCTCTTAAACCAGTCAGGAAACACATCATCTTCTGTTGACATTGGAGCCTTCCACGTCTGGGCCTTTGTTTATGCACCCATCATCTTTTTTCGTTAGCCATTCCTTTTATTTTAATGAGTGCAATTCTCTTGGCTTTCAAAGGGTACTCACTGTACAATCTGCCCCCAGAAACTCACTCCCTGAGCCCTTTCAGAGAATCCCACCGCCTATGACAAACAAACCACTGAGCTGTACTTTACACATGTACCCTCTGTAACTAACACAATTTGCCAACTTGCCAAAGGACAGGAAACCTCTCTGCTCCATTTCTTTGCCTCGCTGCTGAGTGACTTCAACTGTGGTGGCAAAGACTCAAGCCAAGTGCTTGAGGATGGGTGGTTGGTGTGGAAGAGTGCAAATATCACAGCTCACAGTTCTGGAACCTGCCTCATGTGGCAAACTATGATGCAGCCATTTTCCTAATCAGCTTTAATTTAGCCGTCTCTCTTGTTTTCATGGGTAAATAAAAAAAGACGGACTTGCTATCAGAAGCACAACACCGGCTTCTGGTCGTGTAGATGGATTGCAGTGGAGTAGACAAAATGCCGGTAATTAAGGAAGGCCCAAAGAGTCGCAGCTCTCGCCAATCCCGAACAGATTGGAGGGTCTTGGCTTTTTGAACCTCTCAGCACGTTTCAAAAACGGGAGACAAACAACAAAAGGTGTTAATAGCTTTACTGAGGGAGCCCCATGCTGATAGATTACCCATTAGAGTTATCCACTCACGGTGAAATGGCAAATACGTTTGATCAATTCGATTTTAATGGAAAGTGGGCCAGCAAGAAAGGAGCAGCGAGCAAAGCGTTGGTCTTTTGTTGCTTATGTGCCTGGGAGAAAGGGAGGGGAAAAGCACTTAATTGAGGTCATAATAATATTAGTGGCGATTGCCATCAATAATTCAGGCGTATTTATTACTACATGGGTAAAGTCCTGTCAACCAGGAATGGTTGGGGCTTTTGTTACATACAAAGCTTGACGTTGGGTGTTGTGATGCAGCTGATCTGGACAGCGGGATAGCAAGAGCTAATGCAACTCTTCCTGGCTGCTTGGCCTTCTATAAGAACAGTAATACTTTGTCTTCAGCAATGCTGAAAACTTTTCACCTTGCCTTCCCCAATAATGGTCTGTATCCAATGCACTGCTAAGTTATAGTCACTCACCAGTATACTTGTTCTGCTGGTCAAATGTTTTGCACCAGTGGAACTTTGTTGCTCAAGAAAATGCATAAGCAAGTCGCTAGTCACTTGGCTGCACAACAGATTGAGTAATCTGCTGTGCCACGGTTTTCCACCAGTGCAGCTACTGTGTTGGATTCCTCTGGTGTGCAACATCAAAGCTAACTCATCCAATAGCACAACAGCCCATGCACTAGTGGACAGGGAACACCAGACACAGCCCAGTGATATTTTGCCTTATGCAATATATACTTTGTATACTGCCTTCTACAAAAATATTCTGCCTCCTGTGGTACTTTGCTTTCCACAGTAATGATAGTTTGCCTTCTACAATGCGGATACCGTGCCTTCCACAATAAATGAATTGGACTTTGCTTCTACTGCAGAAATATAAACTAGGAATTGGGATAGTCCCACATGGAAAGGATTCATACAGTGATGAACAAAGTTGAAGTGGTCTGTTAGAAAGGACAGCTCAGCAACCCAGCCAGAGCGACCTGTCAAAAGAGATGCAATTTCATGATTTAGCACCCACCCAGGAGGAGGAAAATAAATCCTATCTGCCCTACCCAGTTTTTGGTCACTCATGATTAGTTATTTCTTTTTTTATACACATATATAAAGAAAATCTAAATGAATGCATAATTGTACAATTACAGAGCCTCATTCTGGAGTTTAGAAATTTAAATGTATTAGCCTCACAAAACGCTCAATTAATCAGGGTGTCTGAAAGTGACATAATTGTCTGGTAATGAAACATTATGTGTAGAAAATACATGGGGGAGGGTTTTTGGCTTATTGGAATATCCTTTCTTTAAAAACAATTTAATAAAAAATATTATTATTACTATTATTTATTAAATTAGCATACTGCCTTTTATCCATAGATCTCAGGGCAGTTCACAATATGAAATTACAATATAAGAAACATAAAATATACATTAAGTTGTTTTCTTTTTCTTTTCTTTTCTTGCTAAAATCAAAAGCTGTGGGCAACTGTAGTTTGTTAAGGTTGCTGGTAATGGTACCTCTGTGAAGGGGAAGCAACTGTTCCTGGGATTCTTTGGGGGAAGTTGTGTAATTTAAATGTGCATTGCAGTTGCTTCTGATGTATAGTGTAGATCTGCCCTTATAAGATGTAAATCTTCACACAAGCCTTTTCTGGTCATCCACTTGGGTTGGGGCAGTGTGCCAGTTACAATGGGCTCTGTATTACTTGGATTTCTTATCCTTGGTTTGTGGTTTCTATGGCTTTCCATTGATTTTATTATTGTCCCTGCCCTGTCAATGTCGCTTTAAAAGGCACAGTAGTAGGAAAGCATTTTAATAAATAAATTAATACAACAGGCGAAGTAGAGTTGGTAAAGTAAAGGTAAAGGGACCCCTGACCATTAGGTCCAGTTGTGACCGACTCTGGGGTTGCGGCGCTCATCTCGCTTTATTGGCCGAGGGAGCCGGCGTACAGCTTCCGGGTCATGTGGCCAGCATGACTAAGCCACTTCTGGCGAACCAGAGCAGCGCACGGAAACGCTGTTTACCTTCCCGCCGGAGTGGTACCTATTTATCTACTTGCACTTTGACATGCTTTCGAACTGCTAGGTTGGCAGGAGCAGGGACCGAACAAGGGGAGTTCACCCCGTCCGGGGATTTGAACTGCCGACCTTCTGATCAGCAAGTCCTAGGCTCTGTGGTTTAACCCACAATGCCATCCTCGTCCCTGTAGAGTTGGTAGTTATGTATAAATAATCAGGGTCAAAATGGTCGGGCATTTGCTGAGGGCCCATGCCCCTTCTGGGGGTCCCTTGAGAAGACCCCTCCCCATGCCTGCTTCTTCTCTTCAGCTTATACACCCACACTTCACCTCTGACCCAGACCACTGTGATGGGCAGGAGGAGCAGAAAGAGGAGCACTAGGTGCTACTGCCCACTTTCTCATTGACTCCCTGGCTGGCAAACAGGGACAAGCAAACAGCATCAGGGGATCCTAAGGATGTGTTCCAGTTCGCAATTCCTCCACATCCCAGGCCTTGCTTCTTACACCCCCACAATGCAAATATTATAACCAATGCAGAAAATCCAAATCCCACATTGTGAAATGGCACAAAGGATTCAAATACACTTATGCAAATCTCGTCACTGTACATAACTTATTCCAGTTGCAGAATCTTTGTAACTTGTTTTCTTTTTCAGACAGCTGCACCCCCGGAGCAGCTTATTATTATTTCGTCTCATCTTCTCTTTCCCTTTTATTCTAGACTCGAAAGATGTCTGCCAAATGACTGTGTTCGGTGATGAAAATCTGCATGCTGTATCTCCTGATTATTTCTGTTGCTGTTGTTGACACAAATACATTCTATTTGACCTTAAAAGCCAATTGCGAGGATGGGCAGTGTGTTGGGGGGGGTGCATGGGAGGGAAGGGAGCACTGTATACTGTGGAGTACTCAGGAAGACATATGGCAACCCCCATGAAATTGCAGTAAGGGCCACACACAGAAAGGCATCTTGATTTCAAAAGCAGGACTTGTATTTTCCCCATAGGAGGGAACAGCAATAATTCACTCAAATGTGGTTAAGCAGGAGTGGAGAACCTTAGACCCCAGGCCAAATCCGGCCTGCCTACTCTCTCAGAACTCTCCCTAGGCCACACCCCCATCCCTGAACCACACCTTCTCACCCCAGGCCACACCCCTCACTTTCTTTGCTTCTCACCCTGAATGTTTTTGCCAGGCTAGAATGTAACCTCAGACTCAGATAATGCCTCTTGCTTCCCTGAATGGAAGAGAGGTGGGGTAGGAGTGTGTGTAGAAACTAGCCTGCCTACTGCACAAAACTAAAATTTACATTTGTGGCTCCATGTACTTTTGCCTCTGGTCCTACCCAAGGTCATGAGGCCCTTGGAAGGTTGCCCAGAAGGAAATGTGGCCCTTGGGCTGAAAGATTCCTGCATTGTAAAGGGTTGGACTAGATGACCCTTGTTGTCCCTTCCAACCCTACAGTTCTGTTATTCAACCCCTGGGGTAAAGGGAAGAGGTGCAAAACACAGCTGGGGTGTGCCCAAAGCCTACTCCAGAAGCCACTGAGAATCAAATCTTTCCCTATACAGTGGTATCTTGGGTTAAGAACTTAATTCATTCCGGAGGTCCGTTCTTAACCTGAAACTGTTCTTAACCTAAAGCACCACTTTAGCTAATGGGGCCTCCTGCTGCCACCACGCCACCGGAGCACAATTTCTGTTCTCATCCTGAAGCAAAGTTCTTAACCCAAGGTACTATTTCTGGGTTAGCAGAGTCTGTAACCTGAAGCGTCTGTAACCTGAAGCGTCTGTAACCCGAGGTACCACTGTACATATCCCCATCTCTTGATTTGCATAGCCCCGCCTTTGGTTCTGTTTCTTAGTCACACTAGAGAGTGACAAATGGAACCAGCTCTTGTATGCAGAGATTTATTTATTAAGTCAATAGCAGTGGGCATTGAGGGGTGCAGGTGAGTCCTGTCAAATTTCTCCCTCTCCATTCAAACTGTTTGCCCATGACAGTGGTGTGGGTGGGTGTTTTGAGCATACTTATTATTTATAGCAAAGCCTTTATCACTTTCACAGTGAAAAATTTAAATCATCCCTGATCCAACTCCTCTTACCAAAAGTCAGCTTTATCAACCACAAGAAATGTGGGATTTTGGAGAGATCTGAGCAAATTCACATTGTTTAGATAAACTCATTCATGAGGCCTCAGCAAACCAGAGCTGAAGTGGATACTGATTCTAGAGAGGCTGCAGACTGAAAATAAACAAAAAATGAGTCGAGGTAGGGGCTTTCTTCAAGGGGGGGAAACAGGTTGATAGCAATATATCTTTTAAAAAGCAGATAGTCACAGACCACATTTCAAAGGGATGCTTCTGTCCCTTGATACTTAGTTCAGGTGCAGATCACAAGAGAGAACAACATTATTTACAGAGGAGCAGAAATTGTTCAATGGAGATCACTGCCCCGGAGTATGTTGTATGGTCAGTTTGTTGTCCTATCAAGAATGCTAATGCCTGCAGTTCCACATTAGCCCCCAGTTTAAGTAACTCCAAATCATGTATATTTAAAACCGTCTCTCTGTAGTTTTAATTATCTCAGTCTGCAGGGGAATAAAAAAAAAAGCCAGCCATTCCCAAGCCCTAGACCCAAATGAAAGCGTTTGCACGCTGACAGCTAAGATGTCTGTCCTAGCTTGTCGGATTTCCAGTAAAATTTGCATTGAAAAGGAAGCTTTAAATATACTTAAAATAAAAAAGAGCATTTGCATCTCATTTGCTACACTGGCAGTCTTAAAGTTTTATCGGAATAAAGACATGTCAAATGGATTTATTATAGTTAAGCTGATAGCTTTTAAAATCAACACAGTAATGTTGGCTAAATTCAACAAAGTAAATGGCAGCAGCTAATGGCCTTTATTCGTTGAGCATCATTTACTTAAAAACCATAACGCAGATCATTTCCTTTCAACATGGCTGTTGTTTGTGATTCTTTGGTTGGGGCTGCATTCGTTTCTGCAAATAATAATATGGCAGGGAATGACATGTTGCTGACATGCTTTTCCAAGCTGGAAAGATTGGTTCTAAGAAGAGTGTGTTGGGCCATGCCTTTTCGAATACCAGGCTGCGTGCTTTAGTTGTTAAGCAGCTCAGTCTATGACTGAACAATAACTTACTCAAACTAAAAAGAAAGGCAGGCTAGCATCAGCAATTTTATAGGACCATGTGGAATCCTATTGGCTTCATGTGTCATCTGATCTCTGCTGGATTCAAAGCTGCAGTATCTTCCTTCAGCCATCTGCAGTGGTGGAAGGGCTTCAAAAAAGCATATGGTGGCTGGTGCCCATTGAGACGGGTGGGGCAGAAGGCAGGGAGACCAAAGAGTAGGTGGAGCCAGCGACATTGACAGATGGAACCAGCTAACTAGTTTCATCCCCATCCTTCTCCCCACTGAGATTTACAGGACCAACATTGAGACTAAAGAGGAAGAAGCTGGTAGCCAGGGTCACCTGCTGGACTGCATGTAAATAAGAAGGCAAGCAGGTGAAGGCTTGGTGAGGGCAGGTGATTTATTATTATTATTATTAGTCACTTTATCTTGCATGAGGCAATCCAAAGCAACTTACAATTAATGAAACTAGTGGTTGCAGTTTGGGTATATGCCCATTCATAAGATCATTGGGCAGGTGTAGATCCACTGCAAAGTACTCCATCTCTACTGATTCTAGAACAAAATGTCATGTGAATGCAGTCCCAGTCATACACACTGAAATCATAACTAACTTAAGTGCATTCATTTCAGTGGGTTTGCTCTCAGTATGACTTAGTCTGATACTAAGATAATGATGCGGTGTTCCCGTGACACGCAGCCCCATTTGGCTTGGCTTGTTTCATTAGCGTAAAAGGATTCCGTTCTTGAAATCTTGTAATGTTTCAGTTTCTGTGGCTCTTTAAGCAGGAGAGTAGGAGAAAGCCAAGGGCTGCCAACATCTTTTGTGGTTTGAACACCCTAAGATCATAATGGCTCCAAGGGGGGATTTGTAGGAAATCAGTATGTCTCCAGGGGGGAACTCAAAACTTTGCACGGTTGAGCCTTCAAAAAGCAATGGGAAAATACAGTGCATTGTGTTAAGATCCCTGCCTCAGACATACTGTATAGGTCATAAATTGTTCTTTTTAATAAAAAAGAAATAAATTTACCTTCTGAGAGCCTTTTTTTTTTAAAGCACCACTGCTACCCATTCCCTAAAGCCTCAGGGCTTTCAGGGTAGACAGCCTGGTGGAATTCCAGTTAACAGCTTAATTTTCCTCCCGATAAAAGAGACAAAAAGTTCCTTTCAGTAAAAATAAAATTAACGCGGTCAGCAAAATTGATCTATTGTGACCTCTGACCTTAGCTTAATTGTTCACAAAGGGCTAACAGTACGACTGGCAAATCAATGGCTTACAGAGAGCACTGGGACCTCGTAGCTTGGGAGAAAGTGACAGACTGTCAAAAATGTTTAATATGAACCTTTAAGCAAGTGAAACTATTCAATACAAACCTACACAGCGAGTCTTTGGGAAGCACTCTATAGGTTCCTTGGCAAATGAAATGGAAATGAACAGGCGCTGAGCAAGGTGGGTTGTTCTAGAGAAAACCCCACTTATTCCAGCTGGGCTTGAACTTGAGAAGTCCTTGTGGATCTTGTCCTTTCGACAGCCTCTAGTCTTCAGTTACTAAATCATTGCTCATTTATCTCTTTACTGAAACATTAATCCACCCTAGTACAGTGGCTCAAAATGGAGAACAGCATTTTTAACAACTTGTAAGGACCGCCTGATACCTTATATCCCTGCCAATCACTGAGGACTTAGGAGCAGGTAAGAAATCCTATAAATAAATACCAATTAGTCCAACAACTGTGAGGGTCCTTATTTAAAATGCCCTTTTAAAATGTGTTGTGGAAGGGGGAATATTGGGATGGTGATGATGATGATTCATTTTTGTACTTTTTATATTGTAATTTTGTGTTGTGAACCACTCTGAGATCTATGGGTATAGCACAGTATACAAATTTAATATATTATTATTATTATTATTATTATTATTATTATTAACCAAAAAAGCTACACTTACGCTTACAGTAGTTGGCTTCCATAAAGTTCAGCTGCAAAATGGTCCAAGGTACATAAAAGTATTTCTTTAAAAAAAAAGAAATCATTGTGGGTCAGTAGTTTCAGTTCACTTCTTCAGGGACTGGCATGTATAAGAAAAGGAGACCAAGTATCCAGAAATTCACATTCTTGTATTTTCCTCAAGCCAATTTGAATTGCTGAGTGAATGGATACAAGTCTTAAGGGCTCCAACTCAGGTGTGATATCTATTCAGAATCCAAGGGAACTTTATTTGGGACTTGCAGCCTTGAGATACTATTTGATGTAGCAGTTAAGAGTGTCAGACTAGAACCTGGGAAACCAGGGTTCAAATCCCAGGTCATCCAGGAAGCTCACTAACTGCCCTTCATCCCCCCCCCCCCCCCGCTTCATCTACCTCACAGGTAAGATAAAATGTGGTTGGAAGAATCAAATATACCACCCTGAGATCCTTGAAGTTGGCATATAAATGTAATAAATAAACACAACAGTGCCAACTGCTATTCTGAGATCAAGTGTTTCATGCCCAGAAACTGTGAGGAAAGTTGATATAAAAGTTGGCGAGGGGTTGATTTGTTATAAAATCTGGATTGCACTGTGTGTGAGAGGTAGCCCTCTTTCTCTCTCATTCTCTCTCTGTGATCTACCAGTCAAGTATGTGATTGGATTTCAGCTCAACAAAACCTTAAGATTACACACTTATTGTGCCTGAGCTAAGCCCAGATTCACAACAACACAGGCAACTCCTGTTGCTCTTTTCACCACTGTTCGATTGGAGCTCCTGCTATCATTTGCAGGTTGATGAATGAGTAATAGGATTAGCAAGTCTCCTTTCTGAAACGCTGTAATTGTAACTTGTTGGGTGAATTGACAAAAAGGGCGCAGGCGATGGAGAGGTACTCCTAAAAGCAAAACCATGTTCAGCTTGCACTTTACAGTTAAGAATGCTTCAGGGAGCCAGGAACAGCTTGACTACTCTGATCAAAAAGCTCCATGCCTACCAGATAGTAACACCATCACTTAGGGATGGTTCACAAGGACCTGCACAGAGATCACTTGATTTCTCTAAACACAATTGCTGGAGACACTATGGAAGACAGCTGAATGCATGCTCCACTGGAAGGCACCAAGTATGAGAACTGATGCAAACTTTCTGTTTAGGGTGTTCTACCTGTAATGCCTCATTTATATTAAATGGCAAATATACATGATATAACCAGCTGTTTGGGGCATCACCAAAAGTTAAGCAGGGCTACTTGCAGAGGTTAACACTCCAGTTCATCTCAACTGGGCTGCTCACCTTGATTCGATTCACACATGCACACTCTCCCCGTCACCCCATCCTGGTCTCCACAGGGAGCTCTGGATAAATTACCCCAGACAGGGAAAGATGGTCCTAGCATTACAACACTGACAGTGTCTTACCTCTCAGCATCCTTTACAAACTACAGCTCCTAAGATGCTTTGGGGGAAGTATGATACTGCTTTAAAAGTAGAGTACAAATAGGACCAGAACTTGAAACTGCATCTACAACTGACTGTATAATATCCAGAAATCAGAAGATGAGAAGGTTGCTAGCCCAATTAGTGGTCCTTCACAATCATGACCAGACAATTTAGAAGTCATGACTGTTTCAAGTTCAAGTATGATACTGCTTTAAATGTCTAGTGTGAATGGAGTCCCTACAGGCAGCAGCTCTCCAAGATTTCAGGCAGGGACTCTCTCTAAGCTCTTCCTGGAGATTCCAGCGATTGAACCTGAGACCTTCTGCATGCAGAGCAGATGCCTTGCCACTGAGTTACAGCCCTGCCGTTCTTCTTAGCTGCTAGAGCACACCAAATTTATGTAGTCACGGCCATTGCTTTGCTCTTCTTCTTCCTACTTTCCCAAGGATCTTGTCCATTATTCTATTTCAGAAGCAGAAAGTCTCTTAATATCAAATTTCTTCTCCTGAGCATAAGGCTCAGGAGAAGAAAAAGAAAAAGCCGCAGAGTTGAGCCCAGGCCTCATTTACCACTGATTATTTTTGCTCCAAGTCTTCCACTCTGCTAATAGGTTTCAATGGAAAAGGCCAAAAGCTGAAATTTATTTTTAATTTACAATTTTCATTATCCTGCTCCTTTGGCTCAGAACAGCGGTCCCACAAGGCCAGCTATTAACTCCGTAACATGGTATAATAGAGTAAGATCATTCAAAGGGTTCTTCCTCCCCCCGCTCCTCTTTCTTTCCTTTCCTTTTTCTTTTTTCTTTTAACTGAAGACATTATGACGATGGGAAGTGGAGAATAACTCTGCAGAACTTCCCACTCGCTTAGTACAATTTCACACCCTTTTGGAGTTTGTCCTTTTTAATCACACCTATGGACAGACTTGGCTGCCTCTAGGAGCAGCCTGGTCCTATGATGGGGGTGGGGATGTTGCCAGACTAAGCCAGATGTTGCCAGACTACATCACCCTTGACCATTGGCCATAAGGACATCAGAAGAGCCTGCCAATGGCCAATGGCCCATCTAGTGCAGCATCCTGTTCTCACAGGGGCCAAACAGATGCCTATGGGTAACACACAAGCAAGTTCAAGCACAAGGGCACTCTTCCCTCCTGTGGTTTCCAGCAACTGGCATCCAGAAGCATTACTGCCTCCGAATGTGGAGGCAGAGCATAGCCATCATGGCTAGTCGCCATCAATAGCCCTCTCCTTCATTAATCTGTCTAAATCAGGCATAGGCAAACTCAGCCCTCCAGATGTTTTGGGACTACAACTCCCATCACCCCTAGCTAACAGGACCAGTGGTCAGGGATGATGGGAATTGTAGTCTCAAAACATCTGGAGGGCTGAGTTTGCCTATGCCTGGTCTAAATCCTCTTTTTAAGCCATCCAAGTTGGTGGCTATCACTGCCTCCAGTGGGTTTATCGTTACTGCAGCTGCTGGACGTTGGAATCCAACATAATTCATTCATTATTTACTTGCTTGCTTGCTTAATATGCCACCTTTTCCTCCAAGGAGATCAAGGTGGCATACATGGTTCTTCCTTTCCCACTTTATTCTCTGTGGCTGAAAGACTGTGACTAGCCCAGGCTCAGACTATAACCTGGAGTCTTAGGTTATAGTCCAACACTCTAACCATCCTATCACACTGGTTCTCCCTATATATTGTCACACACACACTCAGTCTCTGCTTCCCCTTTAGGTTTCCAAGGGAGCCCCAAAGTCCAACACAGAACAAACCTGTCTCTGTTGTCTCCAGCTCCCAGCTCACTCACACACAACTCTGGCTATTTTTCTCCTACATACCTCAACGACTGCCTCTCCCCATATGAACCAATTCAGACTCTGCAACCACCATCTGAGGCTCTTTTTTGTGTGCCTCCTCCATGAGAGGCCCAGAGGGTAGCTTCTTCAGCTGTGGTTCCCCACTTGTGGAATGCTCTCCCCAGGGAGGCTTGCCTGACGCCTTCATTACAAATCTTTAGGCACCAGGCTTCCTCTTCTGCCAGGCCTTTGGCCAGTTAATCAATCTATGGCTTTGTAAATTGAGGGACGGGGGGATTGTATTATTTTTGTTTGTTACTATGTTTTTTATATTGTAAACTGCCCTGTGATACTCGGCTGAAGGGTGGAGTAGAAATTCAATAAATAAAATAAAGTAAAAACATAAATATCTGACAGGTGAGAAAAGTGGGGGGAAGGTCCACCTGGCACAGAGCAACTTCTTTGGATGTGCTAAATTGTGGTATGTAATTGGGCAGTCAAATTCATTCCCTTGACAAAGGAACTGCTCTGGCCACTTTCCCCTTATACATTCTACCCTCACAGATACAGAATCCCAGGTTTGGAAGAGGACCCAGGGTTTCATCCAGACTGACTCCCCAAACTCATGCTAATATATGTATTCCAACTGGGTCTAAACCAAAACATATGAGAATTCCATCCCGATCCTTGTGCGTCCCCCTTTCCTCCCTTTATTATACCTGCATTTAAAATGTACTGCAGACTGTAATGTGTAAAACTGTGTCTGTTATGTACTGAAGTTCTCACCCTGGGCCAGCAGGGGGATACTGTAGATAGTTTTCACTCAGGTCCACATATGCAAATAAGGGATTGAAAGTGACGTTCAGTGATTGGATAGTTACAGAAAGTTGTTACAGTTGCGTTGTACTGGAGCTCTATATAAGCAGGCTGGCTGAAGCCTTCAGTTCAGTTCTGTTCTGGCCTGTGAATAAACAAGAGCTGTTTGAAGAATCGCTGTCGTCTGATATGTTCACCCACAACTTAACAGTGTCCATGACTGAAACTTCAGACTTTCAAACACCCATTGTCCTCAAAGATGTCCTTCTACTTTACATCTTGCTGTGCCACTTTAGATCTTTCCTTCTGCTCCAGTAGGGCTGCCAGACCTCCAGGATTGACCTGAAGTCTCTGTGTTTGCCTGGCTCCCTCCAGGGAGCTTGAATCTCCAAGTGGGCAAGAGTGCCTTATTTTTAAAATAAAATAAAGCCACACCCACAATTCTTAATAATGTGAACTCCGTTTTCTAACCCAGACTGTTCAATCCAAGTCTTCACTGCGGCAAGAGACCTCTGCTTCCAGCTTTGAAAATCTAATTCCAAAGGGTTTGACAAAGCACTGGCGTAACACAGGTCAGCTGTGTATTGACAGGGTGTTAATTTCAAATTGTGTCAGCATTTCCTGGCTCCAGCGTTAATGTCAATTAGCACCTTACTGCATAACCTCAAAAAGTTATCCCCTTATTAGCAGAGAGAGGCCAAAACAGCTGCATCCCAAACACCCATGGATGGCTAAAGGCATGAATGTCGCAACAAAAAGCAGAAGAGTGACAAAGACCTAGCTGTGATTTTGGAGCCTGCTAGAAACCTTAATCTCTCACACTCTCACTCTCCTTGCGCCCTTATTCCTACTATTAGTTGTGTGTATCATGTTTGAGGGAAAGGCTAATTAATGCTAAGACTCTTCAAAATATTTTTTTCAACCACTCTGAACCTCTAAATCTGACACAAAGCCTCTGGGCTTTGCATTCTGCGGCAGATAACTGTCTATAATTCAGTCATATTGCAATGTGTGTACCTAACAGAAATATCAAAGCGGTATTTATTTTGAGTCACACAACACTGGCCTGCCTAGTAGGATGACCACTTCTGAATCATCCAAAACAGTGAGGGGAAGGAAGAAAATGAAAAAGGGTGCCGATTGGCACAAAATCTGCATGTGCTAATTTATAGGTATGGATGCAAATTCACTCTGATTTGAACAGAAAGACAAAGCCTGCTACCATTTTGGAGAAGACTGTGACCAGGTGATCCATGCAGGCTTGGTCTGCTGTCCTAGTGCTCAGTGTGGATGGGCTACTTCAGACCCCAGATCTGCATTCTTATGATGCTTTAGCTTAAAGCGAACTTCACCTAGGCAGGCAATGGGCAGGGTAGCAACTTCCAAGTCTGATCTGAAGTCTCCGGGTTTTCCTGTCCCCCTCCAGGTGCCAGGTGAATCTCCAGGTGAGCAAAAGTTCTTTAATAATGGTGGTGGTGCAGTGAGAAAACCATCCTTAAAAACAGCAGCTAGAAATATATTAGCATGATATTGGGAAACAGTTACTAACTCTAGAGGCATAGTAGGATAGCCTATGGAACATAGCTCTTACTATGGAGAAACTAAGAAAGCATCTTAAAGCACAGGAACACAACGACCAAAGGGAATTTTGAAATTGTGTGGTTCATGTTTATTCAATACACTGGAAAGGACAATGTTGTCACCTCTCCACCAGTTTCCCACAGTTTACTCTGTTAAGATGGAGAGTATTAGTATTAGTATTAGTATTAGTATTAGTATTATTACTATTATTTCCCTACTGTGGAAGGACGTGTGGATCCAGAATTGGCCTCCACAGTCACTTACAGACTCATTGTTAAAACCGTGTTTATGGAAGACAATCTTACTTGGCTACGAGTGATCGCCAAAGATTATTATTATTAATTGAATTGATATACCTCCAGGTCTCAGAGCTGTTCACAGAACAAAATCAAAATACAAAACCACAAAATACATAATCAAAATAAAAACAACAACAACCCAATGGAATACACTTAACTGTTATAGTCAACTCTAAACTGTTGCACAAACCTGCTTAATGTTTGACTGTATCATTTATACATGCATGGCATGTTTCCTGGGGGAGAGGTATACAGGGATTGCTTGTTATGAGTATTTTCAGAAGCTGATAAATAAAGTTTTTTAAAAAAGAACAAAAAAGAATGAATCAAGCTTTTTAAAAAAAACAGAAACAAAAACAGCAGGTGGTATCATATAGTTGTTTTGAAAAACTCTTGGCATGTTCCAACTTCTTTCATTTAAAAATACTCATTTGCCACTCAGCTTCTGTGTTTACTTCTCCAACCTGCGGATTCTCAGGTGTGGCCAGGTGTAACATCACAAATGTTTATCGCTTCTCAGGTGCTGTGTTGGAATTATGTAGAAGCATCAGAGTGGTAAAGTGCTTATTATCCGTTTGCATTCTCAACAAATTGACTAAGCAGATTTATGCCACACACCCTGTACTTGGCTGGCCACACCTTTGCTGTGCTCCCTTTGAAAGCCAGAAAAAGATCTACTTGCTAGTGCAATGTGTTTTTCTTTTCTTTTATTTTTTAAAAAATGTATCCCAAACACGTTGGAGAGACATGTTAGGAGTGTAGGAGCAGGAGCATGTAGATCTTCATGTCAGAGCACAGCAGCAGCAGGAAAATATATATCTCGGGCTCCAAAGCTGCTACATGTTTCCATTTAATTAGCAAGCTCCTAAAATGAGTAATTTGTATGAGCAAATGCTTCTTAGCGGTTTCATAATGCCACAACTCGTGTTTCTTGGCACTGGAAACAAAAATACAATACAAAACCCGACAACATCAAAACATGTCGAAATCAAGCCAGGCAATGCCTTCCTTGTTTTGACATGGGAAAAGGTGCCAGGTGGGAAGAACATTGAACCCTGAAGGCTTGGGGAGCCTCTGAATTTCAGGGAACTGAACCCAGCTGTTCCATCCCAAGCAGCAAGCTGTGAATCAGGTTCCTCGAGGTTCATTTGGAGTTCGATGGGAGCTCTAGTCCGCAAGGAAGAATGTTGCCCAGACAGCTGCGTCCAATAAGGTAGAATGAAAGAAAGAAAGAAAGAAAGAAAGAAAGAAAGAAAGAAAGAAAGAAAGAAAGACCTCTGTGTATATGAAACTATGGGTGGGGGAACTGGACAACATTCGTAGATCAGGTTGCCTTGACTCATGGTCTGGAGGTTCCCCACTGATGGTTAATGGCTGTTCTTTTAAAAAAAAGAAAGCAAAGACAAGTGGATTTGGGAATTGTCTGAATGTCCACCAGCAGCACATCCCATATTCACATGTCACCTAATTCAGAGTGAAAATGGTGGTGGATTTACTGTTGCCCTCCTCTCACTAGAATGTGCTGCCATACTGCCTCGGACCATGGTTGCTTTCTATGTATCTAGAATATTTCTAGCATGCTTATTAACCCTGAAATGCTCTCAAAGTGGCTTATAAAAGATTCTCACAGTAAACTAAAACCAAAATCACATTCAAGGCTAATATGAGGAACAGAAATAACACGGTGCCATTCTTGGGCCAAAATTACTCCAATGTTTTTAACCCTTCATTGACCCTGGTGATGCCCTTTGGCCTTTACCTGCTGGGCAGCAGAAACCACCAATGAACTCGGAGGAATTCTGAGGAGACTGGTTCCACTGCATTGCCACCATCCATTGAATCATTTTGACCTGTCAGAGAACTCTAAAAACATACTCTATCTCATTTATAATGGGTACTTCAAATTTTAACAGACAGAGCATAACTTTGGGCAGAGTGTTCTATAACAATGCCTACATTTCCTGGCACAATTCAAAGTGTTGGTGCTGACCTTTAAAGCCCTAAATAGCTTCAGCCCAGTATACCTGAAGGAGCGTCTCCACCCCCCATCGCTCAGCCCGGACACTGAGGTCCTCCTCCAAAGGTCTTCTGCGAGAAGTGAGGTTACAGGGAACCAGACAGAGGGCCTTCTCGGTGGTGGCGCCCTCCCTGTGCAACACCCTCCCTTCAGATGTCAACAAAATAAACAACTATCTGACTTTTAGAAGACATCTGAAGGCAGCCCTGTTTAGGGAAGTTTTAAAAGATTGATGCTTTTATTATGTTTTTGGATATGTTGTAAGTGAACCAGAGTGGCTGGAGAAACCCAGCCAGATGGGCGAGGAATAAATAATAAAATTACTTACTTACTTACTTATAATCTTACTTATATCTTACCTTTTCTCCAAGGAGCTCAACGTGGCATGCATAGTTCTCCCTCACCCAATTCTGTCCTCACAACAACAACCCTGTGAGATAGGTTGGGCTGAGTGATGTGGCCCAAGGACACCAAGTGATTTTCCTGGCTGAATAGGCATTTGAACCCTGGTCTCCCAACATCCTAGCCCAGCACACTAACCACCACACCGCACTGGCTGGCTACCCATTCATTTGCATTTCTGTCCATTGGCCTGTGCTGTTTTGCCAGCATGGGCAGAAGTGCCTTATCCGAAAGCTAAGAGAAACAAGAAAGCAATGGACCATGTTTGGGGGACCCTTCATCTTTTATTGGAGAGAATCCTACATAGCCTTTACCCAAAATGAACCATGTTGCAATGTTTTCCCTTGCTTTTGGAAGCTGCCAGTTCCTTTTTGACATCAGAAGCCATCGCACCAATCCCCACTCTCCTCCTACACCTACTACATGTCTACAACTAGCACAATTCACCTAAAGGAGAAGAGCAAAGCGAGCCATGCTAAACAGGTTTGGGAGCAATCAAGAATGAATGTCAACATGCAAAGGTCTGCAACAAGGAACACAACCGCTGGTTACTGCATGTGCTTGGTACAATATCAAGCAATTCCTTCTATCAGCAGATCTCAGTCATTCCATTTACCACTAAATCTGGTTTATCCTAAGATCTCTCTTTTGCTTCCTCCAGAAATCTAGACACACTTATCATAATAAGAGGCTTAATTTATCAAACCAAAGAGCTGTTTCATCTAGCATCTGGTTTCCCATAGTGGACAACCAACTTGTCCTCCATATTCCCCTTCCTCTGCCTGTTGCTGTCTGCCGAACTCATCATATTTGCCATCCTTAGTATGGGGTCCTAAGCAGGTCAGTCTGGAATGTTGAGTCCTTTTTCCCATCCAAAGACCAACCCTAGAAAGCTCCTCAGATGTATTTCACCTTTATCACCCCAGGCATCAAGAGTCTTCACAAAGCTCCTCATTATGACTCCACCCTAACCCAAAGCCAGCTTGTATACCCAGTTAAATACTGCTTAATAAATTACACCCCACCCTTTAAAAACTAGTGTGGTTAATATATGACAGCTAAAGAGTTGTTTGTAATTAAAGGTAGCCCTGTTACAGCTTGAATGTTCTAACACAGAACATTAATAAAGGTAATAAAATTCCCCTGGTTAACAGAATGACACATATTATTATTATCCACGTAATGCACTTATATATTAATTTCTCCTACTACAACCATGACTCAGGGCAGGGTTGGGTCTTTGGGCTGAACTCGCCCATATGACATTCCGTTGCCTGTCTCGTAAGTGTGATAACTCCATTTAGCTTTGAGATACTGACATAAAATTTGGTGCACACAGCCAGAATGAAGTGTTGCATTTCAAGTTATAAGTCTTTGGATGCCCGTTGTCAAAATGGGCTGTCCCAGAGGGTAGGACCCAAACCAATGGCTTCAGATTACAAGAAGGGAGATTCTGCCTCAGCATTATAAAGAACTCTTTGACTGTAAGAGCCATTTGACATTGGACAGGCTACCTCAGAAGGTGGTGGAATCTCCTGCCTTGGGTTTTTTGTAAAGGCAGAAGTTGGGTGGCCATCTGTCAGGGATTCTTTAGCCCTGATTCCTGCATTCCAGGGGCTTCGACCTTCCAGATCTGCCATTCTGATTCTATGAAAAGACTTGTTCACACATCACACTTCTTAGGAGACCCCTATTCCCCTCACAGGGCTACAATTCCCAGAGTTCTATGGGACGAGGGATTGATTGTAAACCACTCTGGAAACTGCAGCTCTAGGGGGTCTCCTAAGAACTCTCAGCACCCTTAACAAACTACAGTTCCCTGGATTCTTTGTGGGAAGCCACGGCTGTTAAAGTGGTATAATAGTGTATAGTGTGGATTTGGCCCTGGTTCATCTAACTCTCACTCAGTATCTACACTGATCGGCAAGCAGCTCTCCAGAGTTTCAGCCAAAGGTCTTTCCTGACCCTCCCTGGAGATGCTGGGGTCAGAACCCTTGACATTCTGCATGCAAAGCATGTTCCCTGCAGCTCCTCCAATAATTCTATCACTAACTGCAGGTCAATAACAAAATGTACTTCTTCACCTTCTAGCAGACGTGTCTCTCAATCCAAGGAGACTATTGCCCATATAGCATATGTATGAATATATATATGGGGTAGGAAACCTTTTTCAGCAGTTTGGTACCACTACATAAACACAGAAACATGTGTTGTAGCTATCTTAAAATGGGCATGCTAAAAAGAATTCTTGTGTTAAAATGCTGTTTTGCAAAGTCTCATCTTTTAAGGAATCTCTCTCCCCAGAAAAGAAATCTACACGTACACCATTTCTGAAATCCCTGTATCAACCCTGAAAAAAAGGTCCATCTTATTTATCCAAAGACCACCAGTTCATGATGGCCAAGGTAGGATCTGAACCAAGACGTCCTTGGTCACATTTCAGTGTCACTTACTGGCTATACTACTTCATGGTGTAGCTAGACCTACATTACTTTGGGTACAGTAGACGGAAAACAAGAAATATCACAGCCATTACATGCTTATGCCTTTCGTGAATCAGACCTGAGCCTCCAGTTTAATCTCGGAGCCCACACAATTCAGTGGTTTGCATTTTTGTCTAGGATTTGGGGAAACTCATCGTTCAAGCTCAAGTTTAGGCACGGATTCACTGGGTCCCCCTGAGGCATGACACTGTCTCTCAGCCTCACTTCCTTGTCTGTAAAATGGCAGGAACAAAGGCTTTCTTCCCAGGATTGTGGTCAGAAGAACAAAGAGGTGGAAGGCCCCATATCAGTGATGATCTGTGATGTCAACAGGACCGCCCCAAGCATGTGGCTTGGGGACTGGAGGCTTCCTTCACAAATGTGAACTAAAAGCTCTTATGATCTTATAGTCAGTACAAACCTGATGGTGGGAAAGGTGATAAACTGGGACATTATCTGGCTTGCCCCAGAGCTATAGGGGAAGTTAGTCAGCAACACATCTTGGCTTCTAGCCCTTTCTGTCTAGCTTAGTGAAATCATGTCTTCCTTCGCTTCTTAGACAGTGTGGAAAACATCCCTTGCTTCAGTGAAGTTGGCAGTTTTGGTAGCAGCTAAAGAAACATCTAAAAGCATGGGGGCTCTGCGGAAAGCGTATTTGCTTATTGATCTGCTTATTTCTAAAATTTACAAACTGCCCTTCCATGTTCCACAACCACCACCTCTTGCAAAACTCCCAAACTGGTTAGAAGAAAGGGTAACCACATAAAAATAAAACTAATTTTGGTTTGAAAATGTTTAAAAGTGTAGAAGTGGCAAAAGAACAAAATAACCAGCAATTATTCTCCACACACACACAAATCACACCCTTTCCTTCACTATTTTCACATTTCTTGAGCATTCCTGGAAGGTAGCACTCCAGCAGATCTCTTTCAAGAGGGATCACCATCTTCCACCAACCACTGTAAAATATACATGTGTGTGCGCACGCTCCCTGCCACTGCAGTTAAGTGGAATGTCAGTGGCTCAACTTTCTGACCTCAAGCAATAAGGAGGTCTATAAAGGAAGATCAGAGTAGGTTGTAGCGAAGGGTGAATCTGTCAGTTTTGGTTTCTCTCCATTTCTCACCCTCTCAATCTTGAATTCAGCTCTCCACATTAGCTTGTGTTGTGTGTGTTTTAAAGTCCTCATGAAAATTCATCAGCATTTCTGTGTGAATTTATCCTAACACGTATTTCTGAGTGCTATTTTACCTAATATACACATTTTTGCCAAGCATTTTCGTCATTTCCATATGTTATTTTCACTAATATATGCAGTTCTATGCATACTTTACCTTAGCAAATGCTCCCTCTTCATCCAGGCCTTTGGATGGTTAATATTCTACAGCCTTTTAAATTTGTCTGTTAGAAGGGGGGACATTATTGTTCTGCTGTTTTTATTTTAATTATTTATCTGTGTTTCTATCTTGTATTTTATTCTGTGAACTGCCCTGAGATCTTGTGAAGGGTGGTATATAAATTTAATAATAATAATAATAATTAATAATAATAATAATTAATAATAATAATAATAATAATAATAATAAATAGTATATATGTATTTGCATGTGTTGGTTGCTGGACTGCATCGCAAAATTCAGAGAAATGGAAATTTCAAAGGATGGCTGTGTTTCAGTTTACATCTTTTTTCAGAAGGTGCAAATTAGGTAGGTTCACCTTTAAATGTGAACTGAATCTAATTCCTCCCTCACCCTGCCTGGCCCTAGTTGTCTTACCACCCACCTGGTAATTCGGAAGTCTTCTGGAGCAAAAAGTAAACCAGCAGGATGGGAATGGCTTGCAAGCTTATCCTCACTTAGATAATTCAAGATACAGTCTAAACACAACAACACCTCCCAAACTGACATAGGAGGAGGTTCAGCAGCTTAGCAAAATTACATTAAATCAGGGTGTCTAACCTTTGGCCTTACAGATGTGGCTGGATTTCAGCCTCCCAGACTGCTGGCCGTACACCACTTTCACATCACCTTTGACACCAAAGAGAGGTTCATGGAGAGATTCCCTAGCAAGGGGGGAGGGCATCATCCAGCCAAGAGGGGAAGCTGGACAAAGGAGGAACCAGAAGAATTGAGCCCCATCCTATCACCAGGAACTGGACATGGCATCTGCCATTGGCAAGAGACCCAGCCCTTGAGGAAGCGTGAGATTCCAAGTGCACCAGTCTTGTTGGGGGAAAGAGTTTCATGCATGACCATGCCATGTCTCACCTTTAAAAGCTGGCAGGAGCGATGCGACCATTTGTTGAGACATCTTTGCAGCTTTCATCTAGTCTCAGACCCCTGGAGTCATTCCTGAACTCTCTAGCCATGCCATTGTTGATCTGTTTCTGCATCCTGAGCCATGCCGTTGCAAGCGTTGAATAAAGCCTGCTTTCTTACTCTCACATAAGAGTCTCTGTCATCACATAGGACAAGTAGGGAGCTGCACTAGAGTCTACTAGTTACTAGACCATGGGTAGGCAAACTAAGGCCCGGGGCCCGGATCTGGCCCAATCGCCTTCTAAATCCAGCCCGGGAATGGTCCGGGAATCAGCATGTTTTTACATGAGTAGAATGCGTCCTTTTATTTAAAATGTATTTCTGGGTTATTTGTGGGGCATAGGAATTTGTTCATTTTAATTTTTTTCAAATTATAGTCCGGCCCCCCACAAGGTCTGAGCGACAGTGGACCAGCCCCCTGATGAAAAAGTTTGCTGACCACTGTACTAGACAATTTCAAAGGTGGAACTGATGTCCAAGGGAATTTGGGGGTCTTCCTCAAAAAAAGCTCAGCAACTTGTTCTGGTTTTTACTTTTTGAAATATGGCAACCCTAGTCACAATCTCCAGGACTCCTTCCAACTAAAAAATTCTAAGATTCTATTCTTCTTCCAAGCAAAGATAGATAGGATTGCATGTTTAAGTTCAGCAGAGAAGGGGGATTTGTGAAAACCCTTGGCTCTATGGGAAACCAACCATGAGCTAGTCAGTTCTGTGGAAGAATCAAGAAACTGCAAAGCTTCCTCCCTGCTGCCCATCTCATGGATATCAGTTCTATGCAACCTCTGAGCGCTACCATGAGGAAATTATACCCCATGTGGCCCAGCTCCTTCCAGTGAGTATTATCTGAAGCTGATCCATTTTTAGCACTTTCCAATTATAATTGCCCTAGTTAGGAATGCTAAATATCCTGCATAATTACTTTCAATCCTCCCACCCACGTGCATATTCCAAAATCTCTGATATTAAGATGATGACGATGATTAAATGAGCCCAACTTTCTGCCACAGTGTGGAAGAAGATGGAGAAACACAATTAGGCATGTGTACAAATTTAAGCAAAAACAAACAAAGCAAGGTGATAATCAGTAAAATTTCATAGCACAAATAATATTAAGGAGAGAGCTTCAGGGCTTCTTACAAAGAGATATTGGGCACACAGAAAAGATTTAATCAGCGTCATGCTTTTGCACTTTTTCAGGGTTTTTCTAAAAAAAAAAAATCAATCAAAAAATTATTAAACCAAGGAAGATGTAGCAAATTATGGCAGCATCTGAAACACTGTGGTAGGTAGGGGTGGCCAGGTTTGTCCGTGTTGGTTCCTCTCAATTTCTCATTTCTCCAATCTTAAATTAGGTTTTCCACATTTCTGTAGTGACATGCAGGTTGGTTTAAAATAATAATAATAATAATCCTCATGAAAATTCATGGCTGTTTTAGCACAAATTTCTCCTAATAAATACAATTTATGTGGCTTTGACTAATGTACACATTTTTACAAGCAATTTCCCTTAATATAGCAGATTATTGTACACTGTTTTCACTCACAGATTCATTTTTATGTACAGTTTCCCATCATTATGTGCATTTTTGTAGGCACAGTTTGGTTGGAGAACTGCCTCACCAAATTTGGGCAAGTGCAAATTTCAAAGGATAGCTGTATTTCGATTTGTATATTAGTTCAAGAAGTGATAATTAGGTAGTTTCTCATAATAGTGTAAACAGAACTGAATTTTTATTTATTATTTCATAAAATTAATACACTGCTTGATTGTAGGGGGGACACACCCTCAAAGCAGTTTACAAAAATAATAAAACTATTTTTTTTTAAAGTTTAAAACAATTTAAAACATTCACAAAATTAAAATCAGCAATAAATTAAAAATAGATTAAAGCACACACCAGCATTCTAAGTAGCTGGTTAGACTTGTCTAAACAAAAATCATTTTTAGTAGGCACCAAAAAAGATACTGTGACGGTGCCTGCATGGTGTCAAGAGGCAGGGAGTTCCCAAGTGTAGCAGCTGCCACACCAAAAGATCAATTTCTTACAAATGCAAGGCGGGGTTGCCATATGTCCTTTTTTTCCAGGACACATCCTCTTTTTCGTGGGTAGAGTTGTCATAGCGATCCATAGCTAAAAGTAGAAGTTGGTAAATGTGTCCTCTTTTTTTTTGCTCTTCAAAATATGGCATTCACAGCGCTACCTGGAGATAAAAGGGATTGAACCTGGGACATTTTGCAAGCAAAGCAGATGCTCTGTCACTGAGCAATGCCCTTTAGTATTGAGCTAGTAAAGGTAAAGGGACCCCTGACCATTAGGTCCAGTCGTGACCGACTCTGGGGTTACGGCGCTCATCTCACTTTATTGGCCAAGGGAGCTGGCGTACAGCTTCCAGGTCATGTGGCCAGCATGACTAAGCCACTTCTGGCGAACCAGAGCAGTGCACGGAAACACCGTTTACCTTCCCGCCGGAGTGGTACCTATTTATCTACTTTCACTTTGATGTGCTTTCGAACTGCTAGGTTGGCAGGAGCAGGGACCGAGCAACAGGAGCTCACCCCGTTGCAGGGATTCGAACCGCCGACTTTCTGATCGGCAAGTCCTAGGCTCTGTGGTTTAACCCACAGTGCCACCCGTGTCCCATGGAGCTAGCAGTTGAATGTGAATTTCTCGCTTTTCTTTCTTTCTTTCTTTCTTTCTTTCTTTCTTTCTTTCTTTCTTTCTCTCTCTCTCTCTCTCTCTCTCTCTCTCTCTCTCTCTCTCTTTTTCTTTCTTTATTTCTTATTTTGCTTTAAAGGCCTTGCCCTAATAACTAAAAAATAATAATGGAATGTTTATGTTCCAGAATGGACTAGGCCAGCTACCCCCCGTTAGTCTATGGACAACATCCACATTCATTCTGCTACACAGGATACAGGCCTTAGGTGTCAGAATCCTCTGGGGCACCTGAACAGATAATGAGCAGTTCAGAAAAGACTTATGGCTACACGTTTTCCATAGTATGGGTAGCCACCAGGGAACCATATTTTAATGGAAAATGCAACTTGATGGAGGCAAACCTCGTAGATTTATGAAGAAACCGCAGCACAAATCGATGGAAGGGTTTTGCTTCCCAAAGAACCGGGGAAGGGCTGGGAAACTCAGGCCTGGAAACACACCCTCGAGAGACCAGAAGAGAAGGGGAAGGATGAAGAAGGGCATGTAAAGATATTAGGAAGGCAAATCCCCTGCAAGTGATTTATAGTGGACAGAAGCGGTGTGAAGTCCACTCCTGAACTTGTCACACCTCTCCCTCTTTGTGATTGTTATTCTTCCCTGAAGAGAAGCGATCATGTTACTCACGCTGACACCACGTCACACCTCCACAATGTGATTTGTCCACTTAAAGCAGCATTCATCACCTTGCCACTTTATAAATTGTTTCAGCCAAGGCAACTGTGGCTATTGGAAGTCAGGCCCCCTTGAACTGATCCTTCTGTCAGATAGCTCGCCCACTTTGTGTTTGTTTGCACTGCCTCTTCAGCCAAAATGCTTCTGATCTCTGCCGAAGACTGCTTGGTTGGTCCATCTCAGTGCAAAGTCAGTCCCAGGTTCAAAGTCTGGCATCTCCTGGTAGAGCAAGGGGAGACCTCTACCTGAAATGCAGGAGAGCCACTGTCAGTCAGGGTAGAACAGTGGTTCTGAAACTTTTTTCTCTGGGCCACACTTTCGGGGGGGGATGCTTGTGCCACACCACATTTTTCATTGATAGGAAATACGTTGGAAAACAAAAAGAAGCAACTCCTAGCAGTGCTTGATTTATAACATAGAACACAATTACAGTGGTACCTCGGGTTACAGACGCTTCAGGTTACATACGCTTCAGGTTACAGACTCCACTAACCCAGAAATAGTACCTCAGGTTAAGAACTTTGCTTCAGGATGAGAACAGAAATAGGGCGGCGGCGGCGGCACAGCGGCAGCGGGAGGCCCCGTTAGCTAAAGTGGTACCTCAGGTTAAGAACAGTTTCAGGTTAAGAACGGACCTCCGGAACTAATTAAGTTCTTAACCCAAGGTACCACTGTACAGTCATACCTTGGTTCTTGAATGGAATCCATTCTGGAAGTCAGTTCAACTTATGAAAACATTCAAAAACCAAGTCGTGGCTTCTGATTGGCTGTAGGAGCTTCCTGCACTCAACCGGACGTTTGAGTTCCAAAGAACTCAATCTGGAACACTCACTTCCGGGTTTGCGGTGTTCGGGAGCCAAAACGTTCAAGAACTAAGCTGTTTGAAAACCAAGGTATGATCATGGGACATCCAGGAAGTATAAAACAATGCAGCTACATAAGAAAGCCCTTTTCTTTTCTGATTCCTCATATTTGTCAAAGAGTTGAAAATCCTTGTTCACAACAATATGACATGGAGAACTGTAGAAGAATAGCCAATGTTCTTGAAGAGAGGCATAGATGCTGTTTCTGGTTGTATATCCAAAAAAATTATTTTGATACTGTACTACACGGAAATGCTTACATGTTTCTTTGATTGTCCTTGAATCTTTCCACCACACTTGCCATCCTCATCCTCACCTGCTGAGATGCTAACATCTAGGGGTGGGGGAGGGATTCTGTTTGGCTCACATACCAATGTGAACTTGCCTACTGTTTAGGGAAATTGTTAATATTTGATGTTTTATTTTGTTTTTAATCTGTTGGGAGCTGCCCAGAGTGGCTGGGGAAACCCAGCCAGATGGGTGAGGTATAAATAATAAAATTAGTTGTAGTAGTAGTACTTTGTGCCTCCCTGGAGATGCCAGGGATTCAACCTGGCACCTAATTCTCACTGAGATGGACCAACCAAGCAGTCTTCAGCAGCGATCTGAAGCATTTTGGCTGAAGAGGCACTGCAGACAAAAACAAATAGATACACAGCTGTCCTTCCAAAAGTGCACTTCTCTGAATTTTGAAGTGCAGCTCTCCAAACAAATACTATGTGCAAGAATGCATATACTAGAGAAGTGTATGCACAAAAATGAATGTATTTCTGGAAATAACATGCAAAGGGTGCATTATAGTAGGGGGAAATGCTCAAAAAGTGTGTATATTAGGGAAAATTGCATACAAACGTGTACATATTAGAGGAAATGCACACTAAAATGCCGATGAATAAATACAGTGGTACCTCGGGTTAAGTACTTAATTCTTTCCAGAGGTCCATTCTTAACCTGAAACTGTTCTTAACCTGAAGCACCACTTTAGCTAATGGGGCCTCCTGCTGCTGCTGCGCCGCCGGAGCACAGTTTCTGTTCTCATCCTGAAGCAAAGTTCTTAACCTGAAGCACTATTTCTGGGTTAGCGGAGTCTGTAACCTGAAGCGTATGTAACCTGAAGCGTGTGTAACCCAAGGTACCACTGTATAAAGAGGGTGGCTTTTTTAATGTGCAAACCAATGTGGAAGTGTGGAGAACTGGACTGGAGAAATGAGAACCCCAAACCGACATATTTGCCTATTCCTACTCCCATGTGATGAAGCAGTTCCTTCACAAGAGCTGTTGCCAATTCCTGCCCACATGGAAAGGAATACATCCTCTAGGAATGTAGAAAGGTGCTTTATACTGAGTCAGAGCACTGATCCATCTAGTTGGGTGTTGTCTACACTGACAGGCTCTCCGGGGTTTCAGACAGGCGACATTCCCTGCCTTACCTGCAGATGCTGCAGATCGAACCTGCAACCTTGTGCATGCAAGCCAGATGCTCCACCACTGAGCTGTTGTCCTTCTCCAAAGATGCCTCCTGCATTCCACTACTTTTAAAAGGACTTGTATTCAAAAAAAAAATAACAAATTAAAATATTCTGCCCAATTAATTGGGAGGGAGGGCGTTTTAGTCCATCAAAATATTTTGATCAGCAGTTGACCAATCAAATCAGTGTTGGAGGCAGAATAAATGTACTGCCAAACATGAGGGTAAGGAATAACTAGCGATTGCTTGGTAAAGGTTGTGGAGGTTGTGTTTCTACTCAGAATTCCTTGCCTTTAAAAAGAGCTATTTCCATTTCACTGCAAGTTATAATGTGGGTTTTTAAAAATAAATAAATCACCTGCATGGTCTTTGCTTGCCTTCAAACCTTCTAGTCTATCTAAAGTCTAGGTTTCGTTTCCGAAACGCAATGGCAAAGAGACAACAGCAGAAGAGATCCAGGCACTGGAAGATGACTAGTCCTGATTAATCAGTGTTGTATTTTTAGCCTGCAGTCAAGCCATTAATCACTTAATTGCTCCAATTAATCAGTTAATATGCTCCAAGCTCTCTGGTTTAATTAGAAGAGCCTATATTCTGTTGCCAACATAACAAGTTGAGTTAGGAACACAGGAATCTGCCTTATACCAAGTCTGGCCATTGGTCCACCCAACTTAGTATTGTCTACACCAACTGACAGCAGCTCTTCTAGGTTTCAGGCATGGGTCTTTCTTGACAGCCTGGGTTAACCTGATGTTCACTGGCCACTACTGTCAACCTCTGTCACATGGCCATTGGGGGCAGGCCTGCATACAGGAATTCTTACCTGCTTCCCCACCCCAGCACCTTTCTTCTTTAGAGAAGAGCCTCTCATTTGGAAATGTCAGTGCTCACTCCCAGCTGACACACCGCACAGCATATATTTACTCTGAAGAGACTCACCCCGGCAATGACACAGAAAGAGCTACACAAATTATGTTGAATACTAAAGCTTCATATGTATTCAGGAGTCAAGCTGGAGTTAATATAGCCTATTTTTCCAAAGTTGCTCTCACGTGCACGTTGAGAACTCCAAATAAAATCCAGTCCCTTGGCTCAGCCCGCAGCAGAAATCAAATAAATTATAAAGCTTTGGTTTGCATTCTGAGCAGGTAACCTGAAACAACACACCTTGCTACAGTCAGAGAGTGAGAAAGAGAGTCTGTTGTGTGCCACGCAGTTCTGGTCTGCATTTCATAACGCTGATGAAAGCCAGCAGGTAGAGAGATAACTGCAAAGCAGCAATTAAACATAATGGAGTGCTGGCAAAAATTCCCCCAGATGCATCAGCATCACTAAATGCTATTATAACATGGCAGGAGCAGTTACGAGTCACGTGGTTGCTTTGATCACTGAGTGCAAAGTGGGGTAATGGGGTTCTCCTGGCTTTGTATGGTCTAGTATGGATGGGATCAGCGGACACTAATCAGTGGGCAATCAGTTCAGCAGGTCACACCAGGCTGATCAGGTCAGGCAAATGGAATGCAGCGGGGGGGGGGGGGTGTTAGTTTTGAACATGATGGTTCTGCCTGCAGCTGAGGATAAGAGAGATGCAAAAGCAACATTTCTGGATCCAGAGGAACTAGACCAGGCTTCCACAACCTTGGCCCTCCAGATGTTTTGAGACTACAATTCCCATCATCCCTGACCCCTGGTCCTGCTAGCTAGGGATCATGGGAGTTGTAGGCCAAAAATATCTAGAGGGCCAAGGTTAGGGAAGCCTGAACTAGATTGATGTTGCTATCAGACTTGTATGACCTGCGTACATTCTTTCAGCAGCCTGTGATGTATCTTTGTCCTGCATATTTAAAAGCTAACAGTCAGGCCTGTACAGAGCTTGTCTGAGGCTCAAGGCGGGAGTCTTGATAGAATAAAGTTATAAACTCAAGCCAAAAAAAACCCCCACTTGGATCCATGCCTGAAACTCTGGAGAGCAGCTGCCCATCAGCGGAGACAGATCAATCAATGGATCCAACTCAGTTTAAAGCAGCTTCCTAAATAAATCATCATCTACTTGATCCTTTTAATTGGAGGTGCCAGTGACTGAACCTGAGATCTTCTTCATCCACACCAGGTGCTCTGGTTGAATGCAGCTTCACACTGAAGTGAAATGGAAAACAATTATGATGCCTGACAGGGAATCTCAAGCTCTGGAAATGCTAAGAAATGGGACTGAAATTTAGACCATCTACCTACAAGATGTGTGCTCTACTATCCCAGATTTATGGTCCCTCCTTACCTGTGAGAGAAATGGGGTGTCACAGGTGTGTTGCTGTTTTCATCTGGGACCAGCTGGAGGGAACTTTATTACATTTATATCTCACCTTTGCTCCAAAGAGCTCAAAGTGGCATACGTGGTTCTCTGCCTCCCCATTTTTGTCTTCATAACAACTTTATGAGGTAAGTTAGGCTGAGAGACCATAGCTGCCGCTGCTGCCCCAAGTGGGGTTCATAACTGAGTGGGGATTTGAACTATGGTCTCCCTAGTCCAACATTCTAAGCGCTGCACCACATTGGTGTGACATTATCTAATTTACATTATATATTCTAGTTGCAGAATTTGCATGTGCTGCAGAATTTGAGCAAACGTTTCAGCAGCACAGGCAAGGCAGTATGCAGTCCATCACTATCCCAACACAGAAGCCTGGATGCCTCAACAGTGCCAGAGAGGAGGGAGGGAGGGAGGAAAGGGAGGGAGGAAATCTTGTGCTATACTAGTCAGTGTGCTGGTTACTTTTCTTGTATATTCTTCCCAGAACATAGAAGGGAAATTTCAACCCAGGAACAGCAGAGTGCCTTGTTCAGATGGTTGTTTTATTTGGGGGTGGGGGGAGTTTAAACCATGCCAAATGGGTCCATTTTCTATCGTGAATTCCAAACACACAAAACCAGAGATGTTAAATCCTATCTCTGTTGCTTCTGTTCCCTTCAATGTGAAATTCAGAAAGTGTTGAATAGGAGCAATCAGAGAGAAAAAGGGGAGCTTGATTGATAAAGTCCCTATCTGGTCATTTACGATCTGGCTGAAGGAGAAGCCAGTTTGTGCCAGCTGGGGGGAGGGGGGAGAAGCAATTAATCTGTAAACGAGCCCAGAAAACAGCCAGCCTGGGCATCGGAGTTTAAGCTGCTGGGAACTCAGAGAGAAGATAAGGCAGTAGACTTCTATTTATTGTACATTTTAATTAAGTGGCTTGTTAACGGCAGTTATCTTTGCAGTCATAAAATTACTGTTGTAATGCATTTTGGGTTTTTTGGTGGGGGGTGTATACAGAAGGGGTGGGGTGGGCTCTGTGCCTGCAAAGGCCTTTATGAAAGCAGTTGCAGATTGCTTTTACTTTAAATCAAAGAATAAATTCTGGTGAGAAGGGATGTAGCCATGATCTAAGCCGAGCCACTAATGGTTATTTAATGTGGCCATCGGCGTTTAGAAGTCCCTAGCATACGGAATGTACACAATAGCCTCCAAACCCTCTTTAACACTTATTTGAGATGACAGGAAAAATGAAACTGTTTGTGCTTTCAATGGGAAAGCAATCATTGGTACATTATATTCGGCTTGCCCTATCATGCTAATGCGTGGTAAAAATGTCACCAACTGTATTTAAGGACCTGATGGAGTGTTGCCGTTTGATTCCTGTTACCAGGCTGATTAATAATAAGAAGGGGGGGGGAGAAAATCTTCAATTTGTATGTAAATGCAGCGGGGGTTTCATATCATCCGCGTACCTGCACCCGGAGAAAATAATAAACTGAAGTTTAATGTGGCAATTATAAGCATTTATGGAACCTTTGAATAGAGGCTGCTCCCTCCCTCGGCCATCAAGATGAGAAATTCACAGAGGAATATTACTGATGTTCAGACAAGGAAGGCTGCAGATGGTTCCCTGCGCAAATGTTGCCAGTGCAGATTAACTCATGCTCACTTTGGTACAACAATGTAAGCTACTTATGTTTAGACAAAAGTGTCAGATTTCTGCGCGCAACACCCCCCCCCTCCCCTCATCATCTGAAATGCAACCAGATTACAAGGTACTTTGGAAGGGATTGTTGGCAAGGTGGGGGGGGAGCAGAGAGAAGGGGGGGACAAAATTGGGAGAACTTGATAATTAACATTTGCAATTAGGTGTGTTTGCATTAGGGTCTACAACTCATCCATATTGCCTTCAGGGCACAATTAGAAAACGCTGGCATGAATGGACTTACCAGCTTGGGTGGTGGCCATTTGTCCTTGTTTTCAGGGGACAGTTCTCTATATCTGTCAGAGGACGGTCCTGCCCTCTGTTTAATGGCATACGGTTTCAATATGATTTATTTACAATGGTACCTCGGGTTACATACGCTTCAGGTTACAGACTCCGCTAACCCAGAAATAGTGCTTCAGGTTAAGAACTTTGCTTCAGGATGAGAACAGAAATCATGCTCCGGCGGCGCGGCAGCAGCAGGAGGCCCCATTAGCTAAAGTGGTGCTTCAGGTTAAGAACAGTTTCAGGTTAAGTATGGACCTCCGGAAAGAATTAGGTACTTAACCGGAGGTACCACTGTATTATTTATTGCATTTATATCTCATCTCTTTCTCTAAGAAGCTCGAGGTGGCATTTTCCCCCTCCTCATTAATCTCCTGTGAGGTAGATTAGGCTGAGAGGCAGTGGCTGGACCCAGGGTCACCCAGTGAGCCAAGTGGGGATTCGAACCTTGGACTACCAAGGTCCTAGTCAGACACTCTAACCAGTATGCCACACCGGCACTCAAAAAGGCTTCCTGACACGTTCCTGGGTTGGCTCAAAAGTACATACTAAAATTACATTCCTGTGTAGACTTGGCAGCACAATAAAGATTTTAGCAAGCACAGAAAACAGTACAGTGAAGGTGCATTCCTAATATCAAGTGGCAGGGAGTTAGAAAGTTTCCAGCTTATCATACCACTGAATCCTTTGGAAGAAGAGCAGGTTTCAGATTTCACAAATATACATACCTTTCTCTGAGAGAAGGCTCATATACTAGAACACCAAAAATAAATCCAAATTTATTAGATACCGTAATTTATTGTGAGCTTTGGTCCAGATAGATAGATAGATAGATAGATAGATAGATAGATAGATATAGACATATTACTCCCTGAGGATTTTGTATATAATACATCTGCATAAGGCAAGACTATTATTCCACCTCTCATGATCCATTCTCATGTACCTTTGGAGATGGTTGACAGTGACTAGTACAATATAAAACAGAGGAAGCTGCCTCCAACCAGCCCAGCATTGTCTCATTTGACTGGCAGTGGCTTTCCATGGTCTCAAGCAGACACAGTTATATCTCATCTCCTACGAACTAATTTATTATTTTATTTATTTGTTTATTTTTTGTATACCGCCCTTCATCCATAGATCTTAGGGCAGTTCACAAGATAAAAGACACAAAATACATAATGATATCAGGAACAAAAACGAAACTAAACAATAACTCCCCCCCCAAAAAAAAAACCATTTAAAGGGGTATAGGATGTTAATATTTTTAAGTGGAGAGGACAGCGATCAGTCCTGGGACTTTCTCCATGTAAAGCCCATGTTTCATAGCTGAGCTATGACTCGATGTCATTTCCATTTTTTTCACATAATGTTATAAAGCAGATTGTGCATATTTGAATAAATCAATAAATGCAAAACATGATTTTTTTGCTACCAGAAGGCACCTTCTCTATACCAAAGAATCCCCTTCTTTGGATCCGACCCTTATATTTTTATCTTGATCTTTTACATCACAAATGTGTGCCAAACTTCCCAACACCCACAATACCCAATTGACTGATGAACCAACTGAGAAGCATTTATTCCAATACTAGTCAGAGCAGACCCACTGAAATTAAGGGACACGATTAACATAGGTCCGGCCATTCCAGTGGCTCAACACTAAGCAAAACTTAGCTGCACATAACCTACTGTTCCCTCACTTGATATATTGCCCTTAGTTTCTATCATTTTTGTCATCATTATTTTATTATATATTGGTTGGTTTGCAACCTTGTAAGCTGCCTTAATTTTTAATTTTTTGGAAAGGCAAGATCTAAAATATCAGCTATAAATACCAATTTATTGCTGTTACTCCAGTGAATGTGTCTCTGTGACAATCTTGCCACTCAAAATAACTAAAAAAAAAAAAAGGCATTGACAGAGCTCTTTGATATCCATAACTGTATCTCATATCTATTGCTCTCTCTATATATTAGATTGCATCTCCCTAACGATCATCAGACCTTTTAACAAATGCGTCCTAACTCTAGGCAGCTGATTCTTAATAAAGTGCAGCATCTGACTAGTCACATTCTTGGGACTATGATCTGGGGCTTGTGGTTGGCTTGCTAATGGAACGGTAAGTACTGCCGATGCAGAGAATATGGGGCTTGTATAAGAATACATTACAGCTAGGCACCCACTTTGATGTATGCTCATGCACAAAGCCTTCCTACATGGGAACTTGCGATTAAGCCTGCCCACCCCATAGATGCTCCCAAATTGTGGTAATGTATTGATCTGTGCTTTCATATCCCAGCCTGTGTATACATACAGATGACAAACAAGCGCATTAAGCTGTGAGCACCGCCAGCCTGAGAACAGGATAAATTATTGTCCTCGCATAGCAACAGTACATCCTCATTAGAATGGAATTCTTAACTAACCCAAGGGTACGCAGTTTGTTTTCATTTACCATAATGTGCCATAAAAGGTTATAGATATTCTTCATAGATCATCTCCACAAGATGAAATCAATGACCTGTTAAAAACTGCAACCTTGACAAAGTCTTTTTCTAACACTCTCAGACAAGGGTTTTAACTTCCACCAGCCTCAGGCTGATGATCTTTTAAAACAGATGAGCTAGGTGTTGTTGTTTTAATTATCAAGATTCTCTGGTTAAAATTCCAAAATAAAATAGGGTCTCTGATTTAAAAGGCAATGTTCAGGTTTCCTTTAAGAAATAATAACACTGTGTGTGAAGATTAGATATTAAGTAATTTTAAACAAATTCGGAACAAATGTAGTTATGACGATATTTATTTTGCTGGCTTTGGTTTGATTTGATTTGGTTCAGTATTTCTTTCACAACCAAGAGAGGTTGTCCATGAGTAATGTCATTTTTCAGAAACAAGATCAAGAGCAGTGAACTGTCCAAGGTCATACACAAACATTTCCAAGTCGCCTGCCCACATTTTGATACACAATGTGTTTCCACCACAAAGGGTCCTCCATTGAGACTCCTTAGGGTAGTGATAAAGTGGGATATCAAATCCAAACTCTTCTCTTCTTCTTCTTCCATGCCATATGACACACAATTGATTTATGGCAAATATGGGGGACCTGTGGCCCATCAGCTTAAGCCAGCACAGCCAATGACAACAACAACAACAATTTCATTATAATAAATAATTATTTATGTCCTTAGTAAACAAACAGGGACAGATGAAGTATTGTATTCTTCCTTCCTATATAATTTATGAAAGGAGAGCAAATTGCCCCTACCTTTGTCTACCTTCTCAGAGTTGTACCATTTTTGTCAACTTTGACATTTTAGCCACATCCCCTTCCTGCTTGGTTGGAATTGTGCAAACTCACAATATAGTTGCTATTAATACTTTATGAGCTGTTAGGTTTTGGTGGTACAGTTGTACCTCGTTTTAAAGTTAATTTTTAGGGAATACCAACCCTTTTCTTACATTACAGCTATAATTTTCTCCCTAAAACTCCCAGTGTTTACAAGTCCACCATCCATGTGCTGGTGACACATTTCCAACATGTATCTCTAACAGTGTCATTATCTTTTGTGTACGACCGAGCAAGTCCATTTCCCTCTGCTTTTGTCTCCCTCTCCCATCTTTTGCAAGTGGAGTCTGTTTCCTTACCCTTCTGGGAATTCTATATGGGATGCTGAATACTGACATAATCCCTCTGTTGTCATAAAAACATTCAATTTTCCCTCTGGTTTTTCAGAGTAAATTACACAGGTTAGCTGGTCGACATCAAAACTTTATGATGAGAAGTGTCCCTCCTTGGAGGGTTCCCTAACACCAGAGTAATCAACTTGCTAATGCTCTCCACTGGGAGAACCCATTAGCAGAAATCTCTAAAGCATTGCCAAAGCTAAGCCTTGCATGGGTTGGGTGGAAATGCCTGGCTCTTACTTCTTCCATGGAAGAGTCCAAACACTTCATTTAAAAGAGACACAAATGGAAAGTCATATCAAACCAATTTAACTGTCAAAGTTATAGTGCTGTGAAGGCGCAAAGGATCTGCATTTAGTTGTGCTAAGCACTCTCACCATTCCTGCAGTTCTTTGAGGGGACCAAATTGATGGGCGATAATTTAGTGGTAGGGCACATGTTTTGCAAAAAAAAAAAAAGATCCCAGGTTCAATTGCAGACCACTCAGACACTTTGGTCCAGGACAGATTCCTGCTGAAAACCCTGGAGTGCTTCTGCCAGTCTGTGTAGATGATACTAAGCTAGATAACCCAGTGATTTGATAGTACAAGGCAACTTCCTATTTCCTAAACAGGTTTGAAAACTGGTTTAAAAGTGTAGGGTGCAAAAGAAAAAAAGAACCAGTGTGGTGCAATGCAATTTACATATTCATAGCTGTCAGAGTTGCTTCCAGATCCTAGCTCACAGAGGATCACGCTAGCCAGCGATCATTAAATAAAAGTCTTTATTGAGTTACAGTTTCCATTCTCAAGCTGCTGCGTGCAACCCTACGTCTAATGGTTAGATCGGCGAAGCTCCATCTGAGTCTCCGCCCCTTGTACACCAACTTAATATCCTAGCCTTGCTCCACCTTTTCCGCCTGACTGTTCTTCTCTGGGTCCCTCTGCCCCCCGGGGTCTCTTCCTTCCGGGATTCCTCTGACGCTGACGCTGACCCCCCTGACTCTTCTCCCTCCTTTCGGCGGGCTTTAGGACCTGGCTCCCTTTCCGGGCTGCCTACTGCGCCACCTTCCTGTGCATTTGAACTTGTCGCGCGCGCCCAACCTTCCACCTTCCGTCTGACCGTTTCTTCGCTCCCCGATGGAGGTGTGGCCACTCCTGACTCGTGCCCTCCCCCCTGTTGTGAGCTGCCAGCGCTTGATCCCTGGCGCCCTTCCTCTTCCCTGCTCTCTGGCGGTGACGCTGGTCCCGATTTCCAACTGCTCCCCTCTGAGTCCCCTCTGGCTCTATCTTCCTGGGGTGTCCCCCTAGGCTCCCCCCTTGCCCTGGCCACTGGTGCTCCTTTCTGTGAATCTTCTGATTCACTGGAAAGACTCGGAGATCTCGGGTCGTCGTCATCACTCATCTTTTCTTCTGCCTCCTCCCCCTCGCTCTCTGTTTCCTCCCTTGCCCTTGCCTCTGCTCCTGAACCCCTGACATCCATCCCCCCCTCGAAGCCCCCTCTTCCCCCCTCCCCTCCTTCCGGTGCGGGATCTGGGTGCTGCTGTGTCAGGGGGACGAATGTCGGATACAGTTCGCTTCCCGTGGCGGGCCGCCATCCGAAGTCTTCCGGTTCTTCCTCCCTGCTCTCGTTGACGACGGTCACCTCCGCTTCCATCTCTGTGCCGCCGTGCTCGAAACCCGGGTCGTCCCCGAAAACGTCCATGTCCATCTCTCCCTCGTTGCCTTCTGGAGACGTTGCTCGTCCTGGACCCTCCAGCCACCTTCTGCGGAACTGCTCCTCTGGTCGATCATCCCACCAATACGAGGGTTCTGAAGCAGATCCCGAGGGTGACCCCTCCGGGGAACGGGCGTCTCGTGTCGGTTCCTCGTCCGAGTCGAACCCCCGGAACGTGCTGGCTGAAAGCGTGGGCGTGAAAAGCCAGTCGTCAAAAAAGTCTGCTGGCATTGGCCTGTGTGGGAAGAGGGCATGAAACTCTTCTTTGAGCAGAGGTTCGTCTAAAGCGTAGCCCGGCACCCAGCTGTTGGCACTGGCCGGGGTGCCCTCCTTGGCGAGAAGGTATTCTACCCCCTCTTCCCCCCATCTGGAGTCCAAAATCTCCGTGACTTCGTTGATGCGCTCCTCCTGTGCCACTCCCCCTTGCCCGGTTCTCTCTCGGAGCGGACCCGGTGCCGTTCCTGGTTCCTGAAACCTGTGAGGTGCCTTGTAGGGAGTGAGCACCGATCTGTGGAACACCGGATGCATTCTGGAACCCTCCGGAAGAGCCAGCCTGAAAGCCACCGGGTTGACCTGTTCTTCGACTTGGTAGGGCCCCAGTTGTTTATGCCCTAGTTTCTTCTTCGCCAACGACCTGGCCGGCACTGCGTGGGCTGCTAACCAGACCCAGTCTCCCACATGGATCTCTTCGCCAACCCTTCTGTGTTTGTCCGCTTGTACCTTGTATGCGTGTTTAGCCAGCTCCAGGTGCCGCCGCAGCTGATCGTGGACCTCCTGCAACTCCGACGCGAACGCATCTGCTGTCTGCGGCTCCCCCTCCCCCATTCTTTCCAGTCCCGGGAAGGTTCTGGGGTGCCTCCCGTTGTTGGCGAAGAACGGCGTGACCCCCGTGGACACGTGCTTCGTGTTGTTGTAGGCGAACTCGGCGAGAGGCAGGTAATCCACCCACGTCGCAGGCTGTTGATTCGCATAACATCTCAGGTACTGCTGCATGATGGCATTGACCCGCTCCGCTTGCCCGTTGGTCTGCGGGTGTCTAGCCGACGCCAGGTTGATCTTGACGTTCAGGAAGCCCATCAGCCTCTGCCAGAAGTTCGAGATGAACTGTCGCCCTCGGTCGGACAGAATAGACCGCGGCAGACCGTGAACCTTGAACACGTGGTCTATGAACAGTTTGGCGGTTTGTTCCGCCGTGGCCACCTTCGCACACGGAATGAAATGTGCCATCTTGGAGAACAAATCTACCACCACCAGCACAGCCGTCTTGCCCCTCGAGCTGGGCAGATCCGTGACAAAGTCCAGGGCCACTCTCTCCCATGGTTCGAACGGAGTTTGCAGCGGTTCCAGCAGTCCGGCCGGCGGTCTGTGCACTGGTTTGGCCCTCTGGCAGGTGTCACACCTCGCCACGTAGTCCGCGACTTCCCCTCTCATTCCGGGCCACCAGAAGTCTCTGGCTACTAATTCCACCGTCTTCTCCTTGCCAAAGTGCCCGGCAGTGGGCGCGTCGTGCAGCTGCTGCAGTACCTTGGCGCGAAGTTCGTCTCCCGGCACGTAGATGGCCCCTTTACGGATGAGCAAACCATCTCGCAGCTGGAACTCGTCGGTCGCTGCCGTGCCCCTGTGCACCTCTGCCATCTTTGCTTGCGCGAAGGAGTCATCCTGCAACGCTCGTCGCACCGCATCCAGGTCAACTGTTGCCGCCGCGCACGCCCACACTGTCGGTGCGAAGATGTGCATGGCGGCCGCTGGCGTTGCCTCCTCCAGATACTGTGGCTTACGGGAGAGAGCATCCGCCATGATGTTGGTGTCCCCCGGGACATATTCTATTCGGAAGTCGAAATTCGCAAAGAACTCAGCCCAACGTATCTGCCTCTGGTTCAGGAACTGTGCCGTGCGCCAGTGCTCTAGATTCTTGTGGTCCGTGCAGACCTGCACCGTGTGCTTGGCGCCGATCAGGAAGTGCCTCCACGCTTTGAACGCTGCATGAATGGCCAGCAACTCCCTGTCCCAGATGGTGTAGTTCTGTTCGGACTTGCTGAGCTTCCTTGAGTAAAACGCTCCCGGCCTCCAAACCCCCTGCGGGTCTTTCTGCAGCAGGACTGCTCCCACGGCTCTGTCTGAAGCGTCTGTCTCCACCCTCATCGGCCTGCTGGGGTTGACATGAAGCAGCTGCTCTTCCGACGCGAAGAGACGCTTGAGTGCCTGAAAGGACTGCTCCGCCTGCTCTGTCCAGATGAACTTCTTTTTCTTGGAGCTGAGCGTGTCCGTGATGGCCGCTGTCTGCATCGCAAAGCCTTTGATAAACTTGCGATAGAAGTTCGCGAAGCCGACAAACCGTTGGACCTCCTTCCGGTTGCGTGGGCTTTTCCAATCCAACACTGCTCGGACCTTGGCGCTGTCCATGGCGAGCCCTTTATCAGACAACTTGTAGCCCAGGAAATCCACCTCCGTCACGTCGAATTGGCACTTCTCCAGCTTGGCGTAAAGCCTATGTTGCTGTAGCCTGCTCAGCACTTCCTTGACGTGTCTGTCATGCTCCTGCTGCGATTCCGAAAAGATCAGGATGTCATCCAAGAAACAGACGCACGTCTTGTAGAGGAGCCCCGCCAACACGTGATGCATGAAAGCTTGAAAAACGTGGGAGCCATTTTGCAATCCAAAAGGCATAACTCTATATTCGTAGGTGCCCAGGGGCGTGAACATGGCTGTCTTCCACTCATCTCCTTCCCGCATGCGAATGAGGTTGTATGCCCCTCGCAGGTCCAACTTGGTGAACACTCTGCCCTTCCGTACCTTTGCGAGGAGGTCGTCGATTCGGGGCATGGGGAAGTCCGATGGCTTGGTCACACTGTTCAAGATGCGAAAGTCCACTACAAGTCTTTTTTGGGGCGTGTCCCTCTTCTTAACAAAGAATACCGGACTGCCCCCCGCTGCCTTGGACTCTCGGATGAAACCGCGCTCCAAATTATGATCTATGAACTCTTTGAGTTCCTGCAGTTCGTCCTCAGACATGGAATACAGCTTCCCTTTGGGCAGCGCCGCCCCCGGCAGCAGGTCAATTTTGCAGTCATATGGTCTGTGGGGGGGTAGCCTGTCTGCCTCCTTCTCGCAGAAAACCTCCAAAAATTCTGCGTACTTGTGGGGAACCGCTTGCAGCGTGCCTAGCTGCAGCTGTGACTCCTCTTCCTCTCCTTCCTGCCTGGGCACGATGCAGTGTTCAGCGCAAAAGGAAGAGCCGAAGGTCAGCTGCCTCTGGTACCAAGCCAGCGTCGGGCTGTGCTTGTCCAGCCAACTCATGCCCAATACAATGGGCGTGTCCGATAGTTGAGTGACATTGAAGCTGATGATTTCCCTGTGATTCCCAAGTCGCATCACCATTGGTGGCGTCTGCTTCACCACTTGCCCCCCTAGCAGCTCCCTGCCATCCACCGTGACAACCTGCAGGGGCAGCGTGGCAGGCAGCAACTGTATAGCGTGCCGGTCGACAAAGTCCTGCCCTATAAAGTCCGCATTGCTTCCGGAGTCAATGGTGATTGGCATGTCCATGGTGATTCCATTGGGCAGCTGGAGCGACGCGGTAAGCCTCACTACCGGTTTGGGCGGGAGGGGGTCCATGGGCTGTAAAATCTCTGGGGACTGCTTCACTGACACGTCTGGCTGGGCCCCAGTGCCTCTTCCAACCAGACTCCGTCGTTTCCCTGCTGTGGTTGTCCTTGCTGCGTTGCTGCAGTTACCATTGCTGAGGCTGCAGTGTGCTTGTGGAGCCTCTGGGGACACTCTTTCGCCATATGCTGTGGATCATCGCAGATGTAACACTTCCTGTTCCCTCTAGGAGGCTTCGCTTTCACTGCTGCCGGTGCTAGGGCTCTGGCTGCTGACTGAGCCCTTGCACCTCCAACCTCCATAGGTTCCGCTCCTCCTCCTGGCGGAGGCGTGGATTGCGCACGCGCTGCTTCTCTGGGAAGGAAGGAGGAGCCCCTGGCTGGTTCGCGCCCTCCACGCCCTTCGCCACTGCTCCACGGACGTCCTTCCAGCCGCACCCCCACCGCCAGCGCCCTCTGAACGATCTCCTGCGTGGTCCGGGGTCTCTCCCCCCTCGCAATTTCATCTTTAACCGAGCCGTGCAATCCCTCCCAAAACAGGTCTCTTACAGGAGCCGAATCTCTGTCCCATTCCAGAGCACTGACCAAAGCGAAAAAGCGGGCATGGTACTGCCTTACGCTGGCCCTCCCTTGCTTCAGTCCATGTATCTGCTGCCGAGCAAGATCCACGTCAATGCTTGACAAAAAGCACCCATCCATCGCTTTAATAAAGGCATCCGCGTTTTGGAGCGCCGGATCCTTATCTCTCCACAAATTGCGCAGCCATGCTTTAGCATCTCCATGCAAATGGGACATGATGAATCCCACCTTCTCTTGCTCATCTCTAAAGTCTTTGTTCAGCAGTTGCAGTGCACACATTACATCTGCTCTAAAGTTGGGGTACTGTTGCAAATTCCCATCGAAGTGAGAGACCAAACCGCCTGTTCGTCTCCCCAACCCAATCCCCTCCGGTTTGGGTGTCAGTTGCCCTTGCTTCGTAAGCACTTCCAACCTGACCTGGAGATCCCTGTAGGCGGCAGCTGCGTCCTCCTCTCTCTTCCTGGATGCAAGAGCCTCGGCATTCAGGCGCGACACTGCTTCTCTGAGTTCCACTATCTGCTGTTCGGCCGTCATGTTGTCTGCCGTTCGTGAGCTCGCTAGTAGGCACCCGCTTTCTCTCCTCTCCGCGAGGCTGTAGATGCCCACAATTCATGAGATGGAGCTTACTGTCAGAGTTGCTTCCAGATCCTAGCTCACAGAGGATCACGCTAGCCAGCGATCATTAAATAAAAGTCTTTATTGAGTTACAGTTTCCATTCTCAAGCTGCTGCGTGCAACCCTACGTCTAATGGTTAGATCGGCGAAGCTCCATCTGAGTCTCCGCCCCTTGTACACCAACTTAATATCCTAGCCTTGCTCCACCTTTTCCGCCTGACTGTTCTTCTCTGGGTCCCTCTGCCCCCCGGGGTCTCTTCCTTCCGGGATTCCTCTGACGCTGACGCTGACCCCCCTGACTCTTCTCCCTCCTTTCGGCGGGCTTTAGGACCTGGCTCCCTTTCCGGGCTGCCTACTGCGCCACCTTCCTGTGCATTTGAACTTGTCGCGCGCGCCCAACCTTCCACCTTCCGTCTGACCGTTTCTTCGCTCCCCGATGGAGGTGTGGCCACTCCTGACTCGTGCCCTCCCCCCTGTTGTGAGCTGCCAGCGCTTGATCCCTGGCGCCCTTCCTCTTCCCTGCTCTCTGGCGGTGACGCTGGTCCCGATTTCCAACTGCTCCCCTCTGAGTCCCCTCTGGCTCTATCTTCCTGGGGTGTCCCCCTAGGCTCCCCCCTTGCCCTGGCCACTGGTGCTCCTTTCTGTGAATCTTCTGATTCACTGGAAAGACTCGGAGATCTCGGGTCGTCGTCATCACTCATCTTTTCTTCTGCCTCCTCCCCCTCGCTCTCTGTTTCCTCCCTTGCCCTTGCCTCTGCTCCTGAACCCCTGACAATAGCCCAACCTGCAATGTGTGGAATCCACTTTTGGTACCATCACGAGGGAGGAACCAGCAGGCCTGGGGGAAGCACAAGGTTTTCGGATTAAAGAAGAGGGGATGGAATGGAATGGAATGGACTATGGTGGAGGAAGGCTTCAGTGGTTGATGAGAACAGGGAACAGGTACACTCTGTGCTGCAACATTTTGTTGCAGGTCCCACTTGTATCTACAGTATCTGTTAACATAGTTCCTACCTAACTATGGAAATTGGTATGAATTTATTTATTTAATTACATGTATATCCCACCTTTCCCAAAGCAGCTCACTGTGGCATACATAGTTCTTTTCCTCCCTGTTTTATCCTCACAACAACCCTGTGAGGTAGGATAGACTGAGGGATTGCATTTCAAGGTCAGCCAGCGAACATCATGGCTCAGTTCTTTCTCTTTCTTTCTTTCTTTCTTTCTTTCTTTCTTTCTTTCCCCTCTGAAGGCATACCTCATATTTTATATTGTGCCACTCATCTGTTCTTGAGCATTCACTCTCCTGCCCTTGTTTATACGGATCCCCATTTCCCTCAGGCTCCTTAGCATTATTTAAAGTGAGTTTTAATTGTTATTTATTGCATGAGAAACCACCAGAGGTTCAGGGGGGGCAGGGCCACTGTATAAATCCTCTGCGGCTGCTATGAATGATAATATTGGAGGGGTTGCATCTGGATACACTTTTATGGCAAATATTTTGCTTTATACCGAGATGGGTGTACAATACACAGATGGCACAAACTGGTATGAAACAGGCAAAGAGCATCTCTCTCTTTCTCCCTCCATCTCCTCCTCTTCCCTTTGCTACATTTGTTGAAAGCCTTGAGTGGGAGGATGTTAAAGCTTACACACATCCCAGCATGTCAACCTATGGCCTACTGTGATATTTGACTGTCTGCTGCGTCTAAGCAGCTGGAGGAATGTCAAACTGTCATCGCTGATTAAAATGGGATTTTACACGAGGCATCAAACATATTGTCAAAAATCTTGATTTCACACCATGAAACAGAGAAGAAGTTAATCATTCTTCCATTGGAACAGTGAATACAGGGTGAGGGGATTTTATTTTGTTATGTTTTAGATGAGGTAGGGGTAAGCTACCATGTTTTCTTTCCTCCCACTGAGCTCCAGGAACGTTTAGTCACTTCCTGTTGACTCGGTGAACAAGGCATGATCTCTTCCCTCCAGCCCTCCCAACTGGAATGGTAGTCCTGCGACTAGGGAGGTTCTCCCAAACTGACACAATTATCCATAGTTACAGACATGTAGCAACCTCCTGAGTTCTGAGGGCAACTCTGCTGGAACCAGGGAACTCATTGCTGCTGCTCTCAGGTCTCATTTGCGAGTTTCCCACAAGCATCTAGGTGGCCACTGTGAGAACAGGAAGCTGAACTGGACGGCCCAATGGCCTGACGCAGCAGAGCTCTTCTCATCTTTCAAGAAGTTGCACCTGTTTCTAATTGGCCCACAGCAGTTTGACAGGCAACAGCTGCTTTACCTCTCAAGAGGAATTATGATCCACGCGGGTTTCAGCAGGGGTGAATCTGCCTCACATAACCCTAGAGCACTGGTCTTCAACTGGTGGGTCGGGACCCACTACTGTAAACTGCTCTGGGGTTTGTTTGTTTTTTGTGAATAACAGTACATAAATAAAGTTGTTGTTGTTGCTGCTGCTACTACATTTATATAACACTTATTCACCAAAATGGCTTCCAAGTGGCTTCTATATTCAACAGGTGCAGGTTTTAACAGGCACCAATCTGGGGACTTCCTGTGAGGCAAAATGGCAGGTGCCAAGGCCGCACTGAAATCCTAGGGACCACCAGCACCAACCAAAGGCTAATTCCATTAGCCTTTAAATTTTTAACTTTTAACTCTTATCCGCAAACTCCCAACCCCACCTCCCACCCTTAACTTGACCACACACCCTCCTTCATCTGTGTATATGATTGTGTGTGCAGGTGCATGCGCAAGTGAGTGTATACCTACAACCCCCCATCACCCCCTCCCTTTGCCCCCACCCCCATCTGCCTCTTACATGTCTGCCACTCCCTCCCTCTCTCCCATCCCCTCCTCTTTTCTTCCCAACCTTGTACTGAATTATGTGTCACCAATGTCTTACAACAAATGTAACTGATCTGTAGAAAACACAACCGGAAGAAAGAGACAATGCATGTCCTTTTGTAAACGAGGAATATCTTCAATAAAAACTACTATTTTATAATAATAAAAAACAGGCACCAATCTGCACTACAGACCTGTATTGGTTTTATTCTGCTTTAAGGGTCATGGCATCCTTCAGTGAATCCTGGGAAATGCAGTTTGAGGGGGTGGTGTTACGAGATCCCTATCCCCACCATGAGCTTAGTGGACTAAGAGGAAAAACACTGCTAAGCTTGTTTGTTTGTAGGGTGCTCCTGGTTCCTGAATGCACTTTACAAATCCCTCGAGTCCTTTCCGCTCAGTGCAGGAAGGTGGAGGGGGGTGGAAAAATTCAGATTGGCGCATGTGACCTTGAACACCCTCTCCTGATAGGGTTCAATAAGACTTGGGAGATGGCTACAGTAGCAATACCAAAACAAAACATCTGGCTTGTTGAAATAAGCTAATTCCATTGACTAGTAGTATGGTGTAGTAAAGAAGTGAGATCAATTTTGAAGAGCCCTGCTGGATCAGATTAAAGATGATCCAGCAACCTGCTTCCCACAGTGACCAATCAAATGTATCCAGGAAGTTCATGTGGAGGACTTGAAGGCAATAGCCCTTCCCTCCTACGATTGTACCCCTACAGCTGATATGCATCCTCCATGCCCTTTTCTGGTTCAGCTGGTGGTCACTACCATATCTCCCTTTTCTGGTTCAGCTGGTGGTCACTACCACATCTCCTGGAAAAACCTATATTTAAAACTCCACTAATTGTGGAATTTTATGGAAAAATCCTTTTTGTTGAGTTCTGAATATCCTGGCAGTCAGGTTTGAATCTGGTGAACCCAAACCCTACTTTCCAGCCTCCGCCACCTCAAACCAAATATTTGACTATCTGGCAGCTGTTTCTGTTTTATAATAATCATACACAGTTTTCTTCTTTCCATGCTGTTGATCACACAAAATAATTTGAAACACACACACACACACCACAGGGTCATTAAGCTAGATTGCATCTTTTGCAGGATTGGTTTCTTGGTGAAAATATGGGAACAAAAACAAACTTTTCAAGCCGCGTGACAATTTAAAAACCAGCTTTAGTCCCCCCCCCTTTTTTTTTTCCACAACAAGTTTGCCCAATGAGAGATATCATCTCGGGCCTGCTCCATGTCTCTTTCAGAATTTTAATATAGACACAAGGCAAAGGTACAAACAAAAACAGAAGATTAATCTCCAACCTATCACAGTGAATGCCACAGTGTGTTGAGATTGTTCAGAACAGCTGCTTGGAAACCCTAGAGGACATGGCTCTCTAAATATTTTACAGATCATAGTCATTAATAAACAAGGGATTATAGATTAGACTAATCACCTGGAGAGGACCTGATTTCGAGACAACCTAGAAACTAAGTCAACAAGCATATCGTTTAGGGGGCTGGTGGTGTTTTCGTTCTTAACCCTGCTGTGCCAACCCAACTGCATAGTTGCCTTTGAGCAAGGACTTTGGTGCCAAGTTGCTTTCCGGGTTCGGTTTTGGGCATGCCACCGTTTTGACAATCTCACTCATTCTGATAAATGCACATGGAAGCAGTTTTACTTTTCAGCAATGATATACTCATCTTGGAACAAAATTAGGAGGCAATTTAACTTTTTTAAAAATCCACCTTTCACATGCATCTACGAGTGGTTTAAGAAGAAAAACCAAATCATACAATGTACAACGTTTGAAACGAATGCTGCATATGCATCATACATTTAAAGCATATGACCTCTCCCAGATAATCCTAGGACCGGTAGTTTGTCCCCACAGAGCTTCAGTCAGGAATATCAATGGGACCGCCTCTTGGTTTTAGGTTTGGGCCCTTATGCTCAGGGTCTGAGATGTTCCTGACCAAGCCACCTCTATTCATTGGTTAGCTACTGCTTCACAGGAGGTAGAGGGCGAGGCACTACATTGGCCTCACTATCACCTTGCTCCTTCCTCTTCTACAACAGCAGCAACGTGACCAGCCAGTGGTCAGCTGAATGGTGGTGTCCCACCAAATCATCTGTTACTGGGTGTAGCCAGTTTTTTTCCTGAATGATAATAGCTTCCAATTGCTGAGAAAGTAGGTAGTGTAGCATTGGCTGAGTCTTGGCACACAGCAGTGTGCAGTGACAGGCACCAGAACCACAGGTTTTTTTCCCAGTGCTACTGTGTGCAGGTGTGAATAGGACCTTTAAGAGGACATAATAACTGCTTAGCTAGAGCAAACCATGAACCATCCAGTCAAGCATTCAGTCTCTGCCCATACTGACATATTCTTCTTGGATGTGTTGAGGTGTTTCCTATGCAGTAGCTCATAGGTTCAATGTGTAGCATCAAAAAACACCACCGGCAAAGAACTCTGCCTGATACACTGGAGAGTCAATGTCATGCTGGAGAGCCACTGTCAGTCTAAAATTAGTACAGTTAATACTAGATTGAATGGACCAATGGCTGATAGAATGAAGCTCTCCCAATTCAATGTAGAACAGCCAAAGACATGGTAAACAATATATAACCACATCTATGCTTGTCCTGATTATCATCTCAATAATTTTAACACACTTAACCTCTACTTAGGAGCGATATATAAATAATTGCATCTATAATGAGATGGTGTTCAGATGACACCGTCCACATACCGCCTGACTTAATGACAGAACCATTCATTTTAATGGTGTGAGACTGCATTACACTGTAGTGTTAAACTTTATTTTGTTTGTTTATTTAAATTTCTCTCCAATGCTTCCTCCCCAAGAAAGCCCATATGTGTGTCTATATGCATGTGCAAAAAGCCAAGCAATTAAAATAAAAACATATTTTAAGAATTTGAAAACATTAACAACATCTTCCTTTTTAAAAAAAAAAAATAGTCACATACACATTTCAAAAATGCCAAGAACAGTAGGTTTCAGCCATCACATGCCTGGGAATGTGATGGAAATGATTTTAATACCTCTTTGAAGGTTAATGATGATGGGGAGAAACCCACTTCATCAAGGAAGGCATTTCACAAATGGGGAACCGCCACTGAAAAGGCCCCGTAACAGGGCCTACAGGGAATCAATACAGTTAAACTGGTTTAAAATGGCTGTTGATTTGTGACTATCACATATACATTCCAGTTCCCCACATACACATGCTCTAGTGCCTTGCTCTCGCGCACGCTCTCTCGCTCTCGCTCTCTCGCACGCTCTCTCTCTCTCTCTCTCACAGTGTTTGTATTGTACTATGCATGTGGATCAGCGTATGTATGTAGATACACACACACACACACACACACACACACACACACATATTAATGATCAAACCCAACAAAGCCCCACAATTCCACAGGTCACACCTCCTCCCCAGCCGGCACACTAGCTTCTACCTACATATGGTATTATATGGAGCATGTAGACCTTTTCCCATTGAGAAAAGTAAATATTGGCTTAGTGTGCAGGCAAAGTAAAACAAGTGGCGTTTGTCCCAACAAAGAAGCCATTGCTCCCCCCCCCCACTACAAACAGAGACAAAAGGGACAGAAAGAAACATGTAACGCAACCACTGAAGCCTTGGGCAAATAAGCTCAGCTTGTTATCACAACAGTTTGTGCAATGGTGGGGGAATGGCGCAGGCATCTTGAAACATGAGAGTAGGACTGGTGGTGTTTTTTGTCTTTATGGAGGTGACCACTTTGTTCCTGCCCAAGTCTAAGTTTAAGATCCTTACTGATAGCCTGATCTGTATGGCAGGAGATTTAAGAAAGCAAGAAATGAATCCATCTATGACCAGAGGTGTGTTCCTTATTATGGCTCCGTATTATTGCTCCACAGGTCCTGAGCAGGGCCAGATGAGGCCCTAAGCAACTGAAGGTAAATGGGGCCCTTTATATGTCCAGCTGTCCTCTGTCAACAACAAATTGCCGCTTTTTTTAATTGAATATATGCTATATGATCATTTATGGACCTAATAGGTATCTAAAGCCATTTGCACATAACAAAACACACTGTTGCTGTATGTAGGTTTTATTTTATTTGTTTTTTATCTTATATTTTGGAAATGTACATCCAGTTTTGTTTTCTTTAATTTTTTGGGGGGGCCAAGAGAGTGGGGCCCTAAGCTATAGCTTGTTTAGCTTATACATAAATCCGGCACTGGTCCTGAGCACTGGCGGAGGAAGAGGAGTGCAGGGGGGAGCACACCGCCCCCAGCAATGCAATCCCGGTGGGGTTCCATCATGGCTGCCCCCCCCCACGCTAGGTGCCACGCCCTTGCAGGCGGTGTGCCATGCCCCCAGGACGTGCGCCAGCCCCAGCCCCCCCCCCCCGTACCAGAACATGAAGCGCTGCCACTGGTCCTCAGGCTGATCTCTGCCACTGAAATGAGATTCTGGGAATGAGATGTAGAAAAAGGTTCTGCTCCCACATAGCTCTGTTAATTTTCCGGTGCTGATCTAAGACCCTGCACTATCCTCACACATTGCATGGGTTTGGTGTCCACCATAGATGCTTGAGAGTATACCCATAAATGTGAATGCAAAACACTCATGTCTGCAACCTTGGTATGAGTGTACGGTCACACTTGGCAGTGAGCTGGGACTGGAGCTCTGTTGAAGCTCAAGCCGAAACCTGGGTTTGCTGCCATGCAACGCGTGCAAAAAAAATGGGCAGAAGAAGCTTCACCACACAAGCCAAGAGGTGCCTCCCAGAATCCCTTATGGTGGTGCAGATCATGCTCCATGGTGTCCATGAGTGGCACATCCCAGCATCATCCAGGGATGTAGCTCAGTTGTAGAGCACATGATTTACATCAGTGATGGCCAATGGTGTGTCCTGCTGCAGAGGCTTTGAACTGCTGCACAGCATAGCTGGGGTGGTGAAAGTTTCAGTCTAGCAGTATCTGGAGGGCACCATGTTAGCTGACTGCTTCACATACAGAATGTGCCATGCTCTTAGTCTGAGTTCAGTCCCTAGCATCCCCAATCAAATGCTAAGACTGCTAGTGAAGACCATGCTCTGGACAATTTTGGGGAAGATCAACCAATAGTCTGACTCAGTATAAGACAATGCCAGAAGTTCTTAATGCAGCATCTGTGAGTGGTCCAAAGATAGATAGATATAGATGTGGATATGGATAGATGGATATCTCTCTCACACACACATTCCCGCCTAAACAACAGCAAAGGCAGCAAATGCAATCAGGACTCAGTCCTAGCAGTATGCCATAAACAGAAATGGAAATGCCATACATTCTGTCTTTCCAGTCCATCATTAGGGGGTGATGAGTGTCATGTCAATAAGGTTTTGAATAATAGCGAGAGAAGATGGGTTCCCATTACTGTTATCAAATTCAGGGTCCCTTTTAAAGAAGCCAGAGTGTCCCTGGTAGGCAAATAATCTGAAATCTCAGCTGTGACCGGACACTTAGCTATCTCATATGTTTCACTTCCTTTCCATCAAAACTGCAGGGAATTGACCATTTTCATGCAACAATGCAAAGCCCCTCATTACCATCTCCTAAATATGCATGAAGAAAATGCTGAATAATGACCAGCCAATTGTCACAGGAGATTGGCCTTTTACTGTCCAATAAGGCAACATATTCATCTCTCCCAGCTATGGCATATAAAGACTTGAAGCCTAGAAGGGTTTTTATATATATAGAAAAATAGACAGGTGGAAAAACTAAGAGGGAGGAGGGGGTTTCGAAATGCTAAATAAAATAAAAAAAATCCGTCATGTTGACTGACATTTTTAAACTCCATGCATCTTATCCAGGGTGAGATATGATTATCTGACTGTCATAGGATATGACATGACAGATCCACCAGCCCTGCGTAAGGAGGTGGACGATGACTGCATTGCAGGTGGCTGGGTGACAATCTTGCATGTGATTTGATTCCTTAAAATATAAATAAATAAAGTATTGCCATTTGGTGCATTCCCAAGCAAACAGGGGGGAGGGTATGTAATCCGGAATTAACATCCAACCCATTGTAATCAGCCCCTGAAGTACTGAAAAGTCAAAACAAGTAAACAAGCTTTAATCTTTGTGCTTACACACCATTCCAGGGTATTGGGCCATTTTATTATTAACAGGTTTTTATCAAGCACAAGCCCAGCATTCAGAATAGATGGATAGGGGGTCTCGGAACTATTAATTATTATAAATACCG